>NC_136062.1:43369406-43531906 GCF_964261635.1 Lissotriton helveticus | reverse complement strand
TGAATCAAAACAGGAACTCAAATGCTCCGGCACGTATCTCCGGTAATAGTGCTTAGTCCAGCAACACAAGTTTGTTTCCCTAGTAGCGCTCCTGCGCAGTGGGAAACCGAAAAGTAACAAGACCCAAAAACAAACACTCCTGGCAAGGTCGAAAAAACACCCTCAAGACGCTCCTGCGCGTCAAGGGTAAAAGAATCACTGACAGGTACTCCCTGTATCCCCCAGGAGGAACTACTAACTAGCGTGATGCAAGAACCGCGCTCCAGCGCGAGTAGCTGCCTTAACAGCTGAGCAGCGCTCCAGCGCGAGTAGCTGCCTGAACAGCTGAGCAGCGCTCCAGCGCGGCTCGGCTTCAGAGAGAGACTGGCAGGTCTCGGCAAAAGGCGAAGGCAGTCCGCCTCACAGGAACCTCCAGCACGGAATCCAAAGCACAGAGCCGGCGGGAAACGCGATGTTTAAGCGTTTCCCCCGGAAGTGCTTCTGTGCTCCCAGGTCACTGCCCGGGGCTAGACCGGGGACTCAACTTCCGGCCGGAAGTGAGTCTCCGGCGTTCTATGTGTGCAATGCGGGGATGGCCGGCCGCGGTATTGCCGCGGACCGTGACAGCACCCCCCCCTAGAACACAACCACCCCCCCAACACCCCTGGAAAATCAGAAAAGAGAGACAGGGCGAGGGCTCAGGGGATGACTCAGATGGAAAGCACGAACCAGAATAGGAGCGTGGCGCACATGGGACAAGGGTTCCCAGGACCGCTCATCAGGACCGTACCCCTTCCAGTCCACCAGGTAGAAGAGCTTGCCCCAGGTACGACGGGACCCCAGGATCGCCCTGACCTCATACTCAACATGGCCCTCCACCACCACCGGAGAAGGGGGAGACGGTACGGAGCCACCGGACTGGACTGCACGCAGAAGGGAGACATGGAAGACCTGGTGGATTTTCATGTGCGGAGGAAGCGACAGTCTCATGGCCACAGAATTGACCACCTTCTCGATAACAAAGGGACCCACAAAACGAGGCAGCAGCTTCTTGGGCCCATGCACGTTCAGGTGCCGAATGGAAAGCCACACCCTATCACCCATGCGATACGTGGGTTCCTGCTGTCTGTGAGCGTCAGCATGCTCCTTGTAGGTGTCCTACGCTTTGGCCAACTCGAACCGTGCCCGTTGCCAGATGTCGCGAAGGGTCTCATGATATGACCGCACAGTGGGCAGTGGGCTATCCAAAGGCTCCTCCCAGGCCGTGGTGCGAGGGTGACGTCCTTGGAGGCAAAAGAAAGGGGACATGCCGATGGCTGAATGCTTGCTGTTATTGTACGCATACTCTGCCATCCAGAGCACTTCGGACCATTCCTTCTCGACCGTGAGCAGCAAACAGCGGAGATACTGCTCCATGGTGTGGTTTGTTCGTTCAGCCTGGCCGTCAGTCTGGGGGTGGTACGCTGAGGAGAGGCGTACGTCCATCTCGAGTATCCTGCATACCTCCTTCCAGAAGCGGGACAAGAATTGCGATCCCCGATCCGTTATGACCACAGACGGAATGCCATGGAGGCGAACCACCTCTTGTACAAAGATCAAGGCCAGTTCGGCCGCCGTGGGCAATTTCATCAAGGGAACGAAATGCGCCATCTTAGAGAGGTGGTCCACTATGGTGAGAACTGTGGTGTGACCAGTCTTGGTGAGTGGGAGCTCAACCACGAAATCCATGGAGATGGTATGCCATGGAAGAGGTGGTACAGGAATGGAACGCAACAGGCCAACCGGTGGTTCGGATCTGTTCTTGCCGAGCAGGCAAACAGCGCAGTTCGTCACATGGTTCCTTGTATCGTTCACCATCGTTGGCCACCAAAACCGCCTTCGCACCAGATCGAGCGTTTTGTGATAACCAGGATGGCCGGAGAGGACATGATCATGACACGAAACAAGGGCCTTCTTCTGTTCAGGTGCCCCTGGAAGGTGTTTTTGGTCTCCTAAGCGCTGTGACTCGCTCCCACTTGCCCCACCATCTTCGTCTCCTGACGGGTCCTCGGGTTCGGACCGTCTCCCGTCTGTGTTTGCCTGGCAGACGGGGTCCACAGAAGTGACTAGGCCCTGGAAGTGTTTCTCCGGTATGATGGAGACAGGCTCGTGGTCTTCGGCATCTTCTTCGGATTCGGCCAACTGCGAAAGCGCGTCTGCCTTGGCGTTGTCTTTCCCTGGCCAGAACGTGATCACGAAGTTGTACTCGTTGAAGAACAGGGTCCATCGAAGCTGTCGGGCTGTGAGTGCACGTGCTGATCGGAGGAACTGTAAGTTTCTGTGGTCTGTGTAGATGGTTACAGTATGTTTCGAGTCCTTCAGAAAGTGGCGCCATTCCTCGAACGCGGTTTTGATGGCTAGGAGTTCCCGATCAGACACGGTGTAGTTGCGTTCAGCGGGTTGGAGCTTCTTGGAGTAAAAGGCCACAGGATGAATTTGTCCGGTATCGATGTTTCGTTGTGACAACACTCCGCCTATGGCGTCCCTAGAGGCGTCTGCCTCCACTATTAAGGGTTGCTCGGTGTCGGGGTGCACCAAGACCGGGGCTACGGTAAACCGTCTCTTTAGTTCCTGGAAGGCATCGTCTGCCTTTTGGTCCCAACCAAAGCGTACTCCCTTGCGCAGCAAGCGCGTGATGGGGGCCACCATCTCGGAGAATCCGGTGATGAAACGTCAGTAATAGTTGGAAAAACCGAGGAACCGTTGGACCCCTTTCACGGACAACGGGGTAGGCCAAGACAGGATGGCTTCTACTTTTTTGTTGTCCATTTGGATGCCCGCCGGAGTGATGATGTGCCCCAGGAACTCAACAGATGTGACGTGAAACACGCTCTTCTCCAACTTCACGTACAGCCGGTGTTTCTCCAACTGTTGCAGGACGGAACGCACGTGTTGAACGTGCTCTCCGGTGGTCTGAGAGTAGATCAAGATGTTGTCTATGTAAACGATACAAAAGACGTCGAGGTAGTCTCTCAACACTTCATCGATGAAGAACTGGAACGCGGCGGGGGCATTTCAGAGTCCGAAAGGCATGACCTGGTATTCGAACAGGCCGAACTTCGTCCGGAAAGCGGTCTTCCATTCGTCACCCTTCCGGACTCTGACAAGGTGGTAAGCACCCCGTAGGTCCAGTTTCATGTAGATGGAGGCGTTCTTAACCTGGTCCAAGAGATTGGAGATTAACGGGAGCGGGTACCGGTTTTTTATGGTGATGGTGTTCATTGCGCGAAAGTCTATGCAGGTCCTCAGATCCCCTTCCTTCTTCGACACGAAGAAAAGAGGAGAGGAAACCGGTGATCTGGAGTGACGTATAAACCCGTTGTCCAGGTATTCGTCCAGATACAAGCGAAGGTGGATGTTTTCCTTTTCCGTGAGCGAGTAAATCCTGCTGCATGGCAACGTGGAGCCGGGAATCAGGTCGATGCAGTGGCAGAGTGTTGGCTCCCTTCTTGTCGAACACTCCCGCTAGGTCCAGATATTCTTTCGGTATGGTTCCTTGGGAAACCATTCCCATGCCTACTACAGGCAACGAGTGTGCCTGTATGAAACGAGGGCCTGGCAGGTCGTCCTTTGCGTAACAGGAGCTGCAGCAGTGTTCCGACTCAAGGTGGATGGTCCTGGTCACCCAATCGATGCGGGGATTGTGCTTCACCAACCACGGTAAACCCAAGATCACCTTAAACTGAGGGGCGTCGATAACGTCGAAACTAATGGACTCGGTGTGGTTGTTTGAAAAGGACATCGTCATGTTCTCTGTTCGGTGTCGGATAGGGCCGGAAGTTAGGTCCGTTCCATCGACAGCCTTGACGGGTTCTGATTGGGCCTTCGTCACTGTGTCAATGCCCAAGGCGCGGGTAAATGCTGTATCGATGAAGCAGCCTGTCGCCCCGGAATCCAACATGACGGTCACCACCCAGGTTCTGCCCGCTAGATTCCGTAAGGACACGTCCATACCGACGTGATGACTACCGTCGTATACCACAGGGATCGCTGATGTACAAGACGAAGAACCCAGAGGACGGATCCCCCTGTCTACTGGGTTGTCTTGTTTCCCGTCTTGTCGCCCTTGCTGATGGGTAACGCGTACGGCCTTCTGCCTCGTGGTTTGGAGGGCTTAGCAGGGCATTCCCTCACAAAGTGTCCGCTTTTGCCGCAATAGAGGCACTGATTCTGCTTCCTCCTTTTTTCCCTTTCTTGACTGGTCAGGGGTCCTCTGATGCCTCCGATCGGCATGGGTTCGGACGCTTCTCCCTGGGACGTGGAGTCCTCTTTGGCTTTCTCGACGCCCTTGTCCCCTATGGGCAAGAGACGGTTGTCGTTGCCTTTTCCCCGGTCGGTCTTTCTTTCTTGTAGACGGAAGTTCATTTTCACCACCATGTCGATGAAAGGGCCTATAGCTTCGGGCGGATCGGGATACTGCGAGATGAGGTCCTTCAGGTCATCCCGTAAACCCCGGTAGAACACCGACACCTTCTTATCCTCTGGCCAGTGGGCCTCGATGACAAGCCTGTTGAACATGGTGATGTAATGGAGTAAGTCCTGGTTGCCTTGTTTGAGGCTGAGCAACTCGTTGTCTGCGGCCTGCACAAAGGTATGGCGAGCGAACATACGCCGCATGGTGTCCTTAAACGTGGGCAGGTGGTTATGCATGGGATCGTCGTTTTGTACCAAGGATATGGACCACTGAGCGGCATCCCCGCCCATGTAAGACAGTATGTAGGCGACCTTGGAAGCATCGTCCGGAAAGGCCGCGATTCTAGCCATGAAATGCAGTTGACATTGATGAATGAATATTCCGTACTTGGTGCTATCACCATAGAAGCGTTCGGGTGGTGCCAACTGCACGGGATGGGGAGTGACGACCTGGATGGCTGTGTCTTGGTTGGTGGCGGCGGAGGGCCCCCCAAAGGTAAACGTAGGCTGTCTCAACAGGCCTTCCTGTCTGGCTCTAGGACTAGGAGTGGTACCCCAAGGGTTAGTAACCCCGGCTGCCATCTGGCCCTGTAGGGCCGTTATGTCATGGCGCAAGCCAAGGTTCTCTGTCTGCATGGCAGCCAGCATAACCGCGATATCCTGCAGAGTGACCTCCGGGCCGCCCATGTCGTCTGGGCGGAATGGTTACCGTGGGCTTTGGATTCTGTCAGGTGCCCCACAAGTCTTACCTTTGCTTGTGACGCAATTCCGCAGAGACGACAAGAGCACCCGTCCCTGTACCCACCTGACCCTCGTGGAAGGCAATACCCAGCAGGGATGAGATGGATGCAGGGATGGGAGCCAGCGTGTAGGGCTAAATAATAGCGTGGAGCTGGTGGGTGTCCCGATGTCCCCTATGAACCAAGAAAGAGTCAGAGCAGAAGGGGTCAGAACAGAAAAAGAACCACCCCACACTTGCACACACAGACCTAGTCGCTCTCAAAGGACTCACCAATTTTCCGGGAATCCAGTTCACAGACAGGTTCAGCTCCGGAGTTCAAATGGCTCAGGTAAAGCGCTCCTGCGCGTTTCTCCCAAGTCCAAACCAAAATGAAGCGCTCCTGCGCAGTGGCAAAAAGTACTGAATCAAAACAGGAACTCAAATGCTCCGGCACGTATCTCCGGTAATAGTGCTTAGTCCAGCAACACAAGTTTGTTTCCCTAGTAGCGCTCCTGCGCAGTGGGAAACCGAAAAGTAACAAGACCCAAAAACAAACACTCCTGGCAAGGTCGAAAAAACACCCTCAAGACGATCCTGCGCGTCAAGGGTAAAAGAATCACTCACAGGTACTCCCTGTATCCCCCAGGAGGAACTACTAACTAGCGTGATGCAAGAACCGCGCTCCAGCGCGAGTAGCTGCCTTAACAGCTGAGCAGCGCTCCAGCGCGAGTAGCTGCCTGAACAGCTGAGCAGCTGCTCCAGCGCGGCTCGGCTTCAGAGAGAGACTGGCAGGTCTCGGCAAAAGGCGAAGGCAGTCCGCCTCACAGGAACCTCCAGCACGGAATCCAAAGCACAGAGCCGGCGGGAAACGCGATGTTTAAGCGTTTCCCCCGGAAGTGCCTCTGTGCTCCCAGGTCACTGCCCGGGACTAGACCGGGGACTCAACTTCCGGCCGGAAGTGAGTCTCCGGCGTTCTATGTGTGCAATGCGGGGATGGCCGGCCGCGGTATTACCACGGACCGTGACACTCCATCCCCGAGCCAGGCCTTTTATCCAATGGGGGAGGTGGGCCAATTACAGCCCTGGGGACCCCATTCATCAGTCTGTAAAAGAAATTAATAATAATAATAATAATAATAATAATAATAATAATAATAATAATAATAATGGGAGGGTAGCTGAGTGGTGCTCCCCTGGGCCAATTTTGGTCCCAGGGACCCCATCCCCCAGCCACTCAGGGCACCCACTCTGTTGGGGACCGAGGGGGGGGGGGTATCAAGGTCCCTGCTGGCTCCTCACCTCCTGCAGGAGCCAGCATTGCTTTTAAGGAACGGGAGCTGCTAACATGGAGCTCCCACTCTGAAAAAGCAAATGTGCTCCGTTTTCAGCAAATGAGAACATTTATTCTCATGCTTGCTGAAAGTGGTGTACAGTTTGCTATCGCTTGGCGAGAGCGCTAAATGAACCACCAAGCCATATCAAACAGCTATGTCTAGGGAATGTGACACAGCAGAAGCCGGCCCTGGGGGGTGGCAGGATAGAAGGATAGATAGATAGATAGATAGATAGATAGATAGATAGATAGATAGATAGATAGATAGATAGATAGATAGATAGATAGATAGGATAGATAGGATAGATAGGATAGATAATTTTGTTTTCTTTTTTTTATTACAGTCAACCACACTCCGCTGCATGTCACTCAACTGTACGCTATTAGACTTTATGCAACTACAGTCCACCTCACTCCACTTTATGCAACTGCACTCTACAGCACTCGACTGTACCCCACTCCACTGTTTGCCACGCCACTGTATGCCACTCCAATCTGCGCTATTCCAATTTATGGCACTCCACACTAACATTCCACTGTATGCCACTGCACTGTACACTTTTCCAGTATGAGATACTCCATTGTCTACTGCTATACTATACAACACTGCATTCGATGACACTCTACTATACACCACTACACTGTAGGCTATTCCACTGTACACAACTCCCTTCTACGCTATTCCAATGTACTCCATTCTACGACCCTCCATTGTACTCAACACCAGTACGTGCCACTGCACTGTACCACAATTCACGGTATGCAAATACACTTTACAATGCTACATTCTACTTCACTCACTAAATACCACTCCACTGTATGAGACTACATTCTACGCTTCCAGTCAACCCTATTCCACTGTAAGACACTGTACTCTACGCTACTCCACAACATGCCACTCCACCGTACGTCTTAACACACCTACACAACGTTATTCCAATCAAGACTACTTCACTGTATGGCACTCCATATTATTACACTCTACGCCACCGCACTATATCTAATTACACTGTACCCCAGTCCAGTGTATTCTAGACTGTACATCAATACACTCTACAATATTTAGAGGACATAACGACTGTACCACACTAAAATATATACTATCCCACTGCATACTACTACACTGTATGCCACTCCACGCAACTCTACTATATGCTCTTCCACTGTACGCCACTCCACTGTATCCGACTTAACTCTAAGCCAGTCCACTATTTTCCACTTCATGCCACTCTGCTGTATGGCATTTATGTGTATGCCACTCTAGTCTACCTCATTCTATTCTACTCCACTGTACCACACTATACTTAGCCTTTCCTGTTTTCAGTTTCTATTTTTGGTAAATTCTGGTGGGGTATTTTCAGTGTTTTCAATGCCTTAAAAAAACAGTGGTTATCAGTGGTTACACATTTTCCCGCCATTAAAAACAAAACCCGTTTTTTTCCCGTGTTTATGGAAAGTTTTAATTTTAATTCATGCTTGCTTTCTGCACTGATAGTGCATGTGTATGGACAGCATATGTACAGGGTATATGAGTTCCAAATGTATTTTTACAAATCAAACTTATTGTAGTACACCACACAATACTTCTTTAGTGAGTCTTTGGTCATGCGCACTCGCTCTTTCCTTCCTATGTAAATGTTTATCTGCGAAAAGGCCGTCTTAACATTGCCACTTGAGACAGGCAACACAAAAACAGCCAGCCAACAATTTGCTAACTCTGGCCAATGACATGGCTTTCCATGCCAAATACTTGAGCCCCTGAAGATTTTGATTCTCTAGGACAAGTTCTGCAAGATATGCATTGAATTGGGCGCATATGCCCTCAGTTATTGAATTGGTCAAAACTGAAGCAACACTTTTCAATTCTGAAGAAAATTCTGAAGGAATATAGAACTTGTGCACAGTACCTCAGTGAGGCTTCATTAACTTCAAATGCCATGGTTGGTGAAGGGACATTTCAATGCATCATTGCAAGGCATTTTCCATAGACTGTAAAATAAAATTTCCTGAATTGCTCCTCAACATTTCTTTGCTTACCAAGTGGCAAGAATTCTAACATGGAGCATGCTGCAGTGCTAAAGTCACTAAAAGTGTCACCCAGCCTACTCTCAAGGAGAGGTTTCACATCTACACCAATTACGCTGAACACTTGGGAGACGGGTGTTTTCAGACACTAGTATTTAAATGCCTACTACAGCAGTCCTGTTTTCGTGTAAAAACCTAAGCATGCAGTAGACTATTTTTTTCTTTTTTTTCACATCACTATCACTATGTGACCAAATATCATCACATTTCTTGCCTTTGGCATCATCACTAAGCAAAAATTCTGTAAACAATCGCCACATGGCTAATATAGGACTGAGAACCATCAGCTAAATGACAGTTAGGATGACTCTTTGATGCCACACAAAGCACCAGAAGGGACTACAAAGTAAACAGCATTATTCATTTTAACTCTGAAGATTGTACAATGCTTTCAGCATACCATCTAGCAAGTGACAAGGACCTCTTATCGGGAATTGCTTAAGCTCAGGCATCAATTTTGACAGGTCATCGTACAGCTTTTTCATATATCTAGCTGAATTACTGCAAATAAAAACAATATCACTTCAAGTTTTATTGAACATGATAGGAACTTTTTGCAGCAGCATTCTAAGTTACACTGTGTTCCATGTTTACCAAACGTCTGGTGTCATGTTTTCACTACTATCTCAGTTGCTTAGGGACAACACTCTTTTCACATATACCGGTCACTACACCTTGCATTGAATGTTTAAAGCCTGGGGAGTTTGGAAATTCAACTACAATCAATACTGACACGCTAGAAAAGGGGGCTGATATAGCAAAGGATTTCACCCATTCTGTCCGTGGGTAAATGAGATGGTACCTATTGGGAAAGATTCTTATGAAACTAGCCATTTTACCTATCAGTGAAATCAAATTTAGCCAATAATATAAAATATGATTTTGATATCTCCCGATTCCCCACAGTTAATAAAATAACTAAAGCAGACCTAAAACATAATTCTAAACACTGCATTTTTAGACCAAAGACCAGGAAACTGAAAAAAGGAAGAAGAAACAATATTTTAGTGACATCCCTAAACAACAAAACTCAAGCAGAATAATGTTAGCCCAGTATTTCTTGCTGCTGTCTTGGATAACAAAGTTGCATCATATTGGCCCCTTCAGCAAGAAATAAAAATTACTCTTTCACTCATCTTTTCCTTTCTTTGAATAGCACTTAGTTTGTGATTGAGAAGGTGTTTTTTCAGTGTTTATATGTTTACACTGGTGATGGCTATTTTCCTTTTGGTGGGGTTTTATCAGTCATAGGTTTAAACCTAAAATCAGATAGCCTAACTATAAAGTACCACAGTACACTTCAGAACATTATCCTCCACTATATTGTACCACACTCCATTTAATGTCACTCCACTCACCAACAGTAAACTGTCCAATTATTAAAAACTGTATGTAGAATTATGAAAAACATTAAAATTCCAAGAAAAAACCCAAAGGTTAAAGCAAAGTTATATTTAAGAAAACATTATTTATTTTTGGTATACAAACCAAGGTAAACTACACAAACATTACACATTCTACACTTCTAGTCATCTCTTAAATGTATTAGTTACACACTACTTACACACTTTTGTATTTCTTATTTGTGATAAATCAAGCTTTAATTACACAAACATTTGAAATTCTAAAGGTATAGTCATCTGTTACCTTTATCGTTTATGCACTACTTTCAAATTATTGTAATTCATAGTTCTAACGTACATTTATACTTAGGCACCACCTTCAAATTAAAATACCTCACGCACCTCCATAGGCTTGACACCTCACTCTCCATACTAGATTAACTATAACTCACACGTTCTCCATGCACTACCTATACCCTTGCTTATTACATAAGTTATAGCATGTGAAATCATTGCATTAACAACACTTCCGACATCTCAAATTACATGATTTGCCAGACAGCGCATGCAATGGAGGTGAGTCATAGTTAATCTAGTGTGGCGAGTGAGGTGGCAAGCATGTGTATAGAGGTGCGCAAGTTATATTTGAAGGTGGTGAGCAAGTAAAAATGTGAGTTATTAGAGGGCTTATAATGATTTGAAAGTGGTGCGTAAATGATAAATGTAAATAATAACAAGAAGTGTTGAATTTGTAATGTTTGCGCAGTTTAAGTTGTGTTTCTATGTCAAAAATAAATTAAATTTTCCCAACTATAACTTAGTACACAGACACATACACACACAGTTTGACCTTCCTGAAATTCCTCATCTATGGTTAGTTCCACAAACCCTAAATCGCACATCCACCATACCTCACAAACCCCAATGTGCATGCCAAATACAATCTTTACAACTTCACAATAGTTCTACCAATGAGAAAGTGCATCTGACAGATTAATATCATTAAATAAAGCACGTAAAAAAACAAATACTGAACCCACTGTAGGATTAATAATGTTAATGGTAAGGTGATGTTATGAGTGAGATCCTTTACGTCACTTCAGACGTCATATGTTACATCATGGATAAGGTCATGCTTATTGAGAACCGCACCACCACATTTAAAGCTTTGCAGTATGCCTTAGCACACTTTCTAACCCTAAAAAACAAGCAGTGGCAAAGCCAATTGGTCTATCTGTCAAGCCTAGAGTGATGGCACACTTTGTTTTATTTTTTACAGCAACTATACATATACATATACAGGGTCAGACTAATTTGCATATGGCCATACCTGAACTGGGGTGGCAGAGTGAGCTAAAGAATGATGGGGGATTAAACTCAGATCAGTTGACTTGGGGTGAGTGCTTGCAATGTTCGGCACTCCGTCCATCATCCCCTTTGGTTTTGCTTTGTTCGCCCTAAGTTGGCAGGGTATGCCCAGACGTGGGTCCCTTGCTCATTTTGCCACTGGATTCAAGCTAACCTGGCGGATGACAGCT
Organism: Lissotriton helveticus; assembly: GCF_964261635.1. NCBI lineage: Eukaryota > Metazoa > Chordata > Amphibia > Caudata > Salamandridae > Lissotriton > Lissotriton helveticus. Next base: position 43,520,455 of record NC_136062.1, on the reverse strand, counting down.
GATAAGCCAGAAACCGGTCCCTGGATGCTTGTTTCTGGTCCAGGGAAGACATGGCTTGGCAGTTCGGGCTGGACTGTTCCCATGAGGCACAGGGTCAGTCTTATTTGCATATGGCCATGTCTAAACTGGGGTGGCGGAGTGAGCTAATGAATGATGGTGGATTAAACCCAGATCAGTTGACTGGGGGTGAGTGCTTGCAATGTTCGGCACTCCGTCCATAATTCCCTTTGGTTTTGCTTTGTAAGCCCAGAGTGATAGCACACTTTGTTTTATTTTTTACAGCAACTATACATAAGAAACAAAAGAAGCAAGCATGCCACCTCCTAAACATTGAGGCAACATGCTAACAAAACAAGTTTTACATAAATAAATAGCTCAAATTATTAATAAAAATAGCCACTGCATATAATTGTAATCGAACAGTATGAATGCTTCTTAGCTGACAAAATAGTTATAGAAACACCTTTTTAGTGGTTAGGATTCTCATTAAAGTGTTATTAGCTTTGAATTACTAACCTAAAAACACAGTTTAAACACAAAGATGACTGAGCAAAATAAGAAAAGAATACAAAAATGGAGACAAAACAGATGCAGTAAAGTATTGCCACTGAAGTGCACTTTTTATCACTCCTGCCAAATCAAGCCGTAACTGGTTGCCTTTCGACTAAGGTTGTTCAAAACAGCTTGTTTAACCTACAAAGCTTTTCATAACACTCCGAATTACATTACTACCTAAAGAAAAGTTCAAAGTATAAAAGAGATTCAAAACACTCTAAGGGCGAATAAACTTCAACACAATGTCCGACTCTTCATAAAAGAACTGAGTTATGCTTATCTCACAGTCATATGCGCTCAACATCTGCAATGATATTTAAAGTCCACATCATCCTCTGTCTTCATACAGCTATTTAAACACTCTCTAAAAACAATTATCTGAATGCATAATCAATGTTGGAGTCTGTGAGAAGTTGGCCTGGTATATGTTGTTCACTATTCTAGTGAGCACCTTGCACCAGTCCAAACAACCCTTATGGTGATGGTTGTAAAATCAACCTTATAGACCAGCTATCATAGTGGTAGCATGGACAAAAGCAGTCTTAGGCTAACCTCAAGAGGGCATGTGAAGCCAGCTGTTTTACCATATGCAATCCCTTTAATACCAAATGAAAGGACACCACACAGGTTATATATTCAAAATATATATGTATTTATTTCTAAAACAACCCTCTGTCCTCTTTATGAGAACGGAAGCACAAGCGCATAACAAGTAACTTAATATAGCATACAATAAGTTGCACAAATATGGATAGGCCCTGGTGGACCGTTAAACCATATACTAAAATAGTGGTATAAGAACCACGTCACGAACAATGGTAAGGCCTAGGGCCTTGGGAATCGCGGGGGCTACGCTGTACTAACGATAGTTAGGGAGCAGGAGGCCCACGGGGTGCGGGTGCAGTGTCTAAGTGTCTAAATACACACGCGTGCACACACAGAAGTCAATGGGTGCGTAAAGTTAGAAAGTTAAAGATTTAGGAGTCTTCCGACTGGACTAGAACCTAACCACTTGAAACTAGGACACTAGGAGAGTTACTCTTTACAGGAGCACCGCAGTACTCGCGTTACCCCACCCACAGGAAGCGGGTGCATAGGTGTCAAAGTGTGTTGGTTTTGTCGTGTAGTTCTATGGAGCCTTGGAGAAAAGATGCTGCAGGCGACCAGGAGAGAAGAGTCCGGTTGGATCCAAGGGTGGATCGAGGATGAAGAGTACCTGAAAGCAGAGGGGACAGAGTCCGGGTCACTAGCCAGTGACCAGGATGGAACCAGGAAGGAACCAGGCGATGTCGGGATGCGATCAGGTGCTGTCGTGAAGCTGGTCTCCGCTGCCACGTGGACCAGGAGGTGTCGACGACGACCAGGAGCTGGGCACGGACTGTCCCACGAAGGTTCTCGCAGTTGGCGGTGTCGGTTCTCGGTTTGGAATCAACAGGCCTTGGCAAATGCAACCCACGCAGGAATCGAAGATGGCTTCTGGATCCTCCTTTTCAGGGGAGCAAGGGCCAGTCTTGAGCAACCAGACCAGCGTTGGAAATTCAAAGTTTTGTCATTGCAGAGGCCACTAGCCAACGGGCAAGTGACCGGACAGACGCGTCGAGCAGAAAAATGCAAAAGGGCCCCACACAGCACTCGGTGAGTGTGGAGAGGTGATCTTCTGTGCAGTTGGTGCTCGGGGCTGGGGCTTCTCAATCCCCAATGCACAACTTCGAGGGTGCCTCAGAAGTTGCACGGAAAGCGATTCGCTGGCTTTCCAAGATGGCCGGTCCCACGTCTCTCGTCCCTTCCACGGGTCTCAGCTTTGCCGTGGATCGGGCTGTTGGATGTCTGGAAGTCCGGGTCTTGTCAGGCTCTGTGTTCAAGCTACGGCGGGAGCAACGACAAAGCAAACCGTTGAGCGCTTGATGGTGCATGCTTGCACAGGGTGGTCACTCCTTGACCACAAGGGAGACTCTTCAGTCTTCTACGTCGAGTAGGATGTTCAAGGGTCCAGAGTTTCGTATCAGAGTTTCAGTCAGGATTATCTAAAGTCTAAGGACACAGCTCCTACCTATATACCAAATCTAGGGGCTGGATTACCTGCTAGGTCCCTCCTATGGGTGGGACCCAGGAAGGGGGTGGTTACACCCCTTTCCCTTTGTCCAGTTTTGCGCCAGAGCTGGTGCTGGAGTGCCCCAGCACCGGTTTGAACTGGCCTATGCATGGGACACCTTGTGTGCCCCAGGCAGTGTCTCATTTCATTCATCCCTCCCTGCCCCAATCCACTATCTCCTGTCTGGGATTGGTGCTAGCACCTCCATTTGACAGGAAACCTATTGTCCAAGCCTCCCTCGCTGGAAGGACTCCCAGCAGCAGGAGGTCAGACTGGTGTCTGTGGCAGCAGCATCCATTTTGTGATGCTGAGGCTCTGGTTAACTTTAACCGGGATTAATGGAAGTAACATGTCTTCTCCCTCTAGAAGGGTGGAATGCTACCCCCGTCGCCAGGACTGGCGAGGGGGTAGTATTCCAAAGCGTATGACACCTTACACGACATGTTTTGATAAAGCCAAACCAAAGATAGCATTTAACCGCGAGGTTCATAATGCACTTAAGAGTATATGGTATGGCATTATCCTGGAACAGCTATAAGGACATGGTTCCGAAAGCTGCAGACAGGCTCAGCTCATGCTAGAGCACCATCTCACATAAAACCAAGCACTCTGCCTTCAGGATTGTTAAGGCCTGCCTTAGGAGTGACTTATAGGTGCATATGTGTCCAGATTTAAGGTTAGACATAGGAATACTATATCTAAGCAAGGGGTGATTACACGACCTTGCCCCAGCTGAGTGATCAGCCAGTTGTGTCAGTTTGGATGGCCAGCCAGGGGTGGCAAAAGATATGCTGCAGTCCCTGGTAGGCCTTGAGTGCACCTATGCCCTGGGTACCTATAGTACACTGTACAGGGACTCATAAGAGTGACCCAAATCCCAATTGGTGATGTACCTAAAGTACATGGTGTGAATTTAGAGAGAGAACAGCAGGGCTGTGGGCTGATTAGCAGGCCCACAGCCACATTAAGTCGAAAACCAGTGAAGCAAAAAGCAAAAAACGGGGTGACCATAGGAAAGCAGACCCTACTCTCCTACAGAATCTATTTTACAGCGTAAAACAGTCTACCTTTTAAAAATATAATACACTGGCAAGTATAATGCTACTGGTAGGGTAGAAATATAAAATACGAATATTGCCTTACAAACAGACCAAAGAGACAACAGGATTATTGTATTGTAATCCGAACTATCTCCTAAGAAGCCACGCAGTTTATTAAAGGTAACATTGTGCATAAACTGAACTTTAGCGCCCAAAAAAGTAACATACTTACTGTAAAATGCACCACAAACTGAAACTCAAAAGTATATAAACGTATACAAATTTAAACATAATCATTAATATGGACTGTAAAGGAAACAGCTGTAAACGGAAACTCAAAGTGAGAAAAAAAGCATGACTAAAATATAAACGTAACCAGCAATTTGTGCCCTATTAAATCTCACCCCATTACATATTTGTTAAGCACGACCGAAAAGTGGAACTCAAATTAAGCTTTCTTTAATTATTTTATGCACATCATTCTGAAACCCATGTCTGTGCTAAAAAAACTATAAATACATTTAAAATGACACAGGACTTGGCTGGTCCAATTGCTTGCGTTAAACGGTGGGGGGCATGAGGGATGTGGAGGAGGGATCGGGGGGGGGGGGGGGACTGTCCGGTGGGGGAGGTAAAAACAAATAACTATTTTTTATATTCCTTGTCAAAGCATCCTGAGACTTATAAAAAGCAAGAAAATGTATATGGAAGAGAGCATAACTATAATGTGCAGCATTGGAATAGAGTGGGTGTCTTCCTATAAACATAATGGATGAAGGTAAACTTTGGATTTGCTTGGTAAATGTCTGTGGCCTTAATGAAAAAAGAAAAGGGACCACATAGCTAAGAGTCTACGATGTATGCAGGCTGATCTGATATGCCTCCAAGGAAACCCACATACCATGAAATAAACGGGTCAGGCTCAAGGTGCTGGGCTATAATGTAATATCATGTACTCGTCAAGGGACAACATCAAGAGGGGTGGCAGTACTAACCAAAACAAAACAAGCATTTGCAATGCAATAGGTCTCGCATTAGGAAAGTTTGAGCTATTGCTATTGTAAATGACTATTTTTTTATTTATGTGTTGGTTTTGAAAATAGCGAAATTAATAGCTTTGTCATTTACAATGCCAATACTTTTAACCTTTGCAAATGTGACACCTATAGCATTTGAAATGCAACATTTTTTGTATTTACGTGACTTAGATGTATTGATATTACAAATAACAATGGCTTTTAATTTTTTTTATAATAAATACTTAAATAAAAGTTATTGTAATTCATAATGTCAATAGCTTAAACTTTTGTAAATAACTTTTGTGAAGATTATGTTTATTGTATTTTATTGTGACCAAAATCCAAGTACACAAGTGAAATATTAACATCTTTTTGTGACATTTGTAATAAAGCTTGAAACATTGAGAGAACATATTTGAAGCAGTTGTTGTTGAATGGTTGCACAGATTGATGTTGTGGTGTCCCTGAGTGATGCTGTGGTGATGCGATAGATAGATAGATAGATAGAGTGAGTGCGATGGATAGAGGGAGGGCGATAGATAGATAGATAGAGGGAGGGCGATAGATAGAGGGAGGGCGATAGAGTGATGGAGGGTGATAGAGAGAGGGCGATAGATAGACAGAGCGAGGGCGATAGATAGACAGATAGCGTGAGGGTGATCGATAGAGAGATGGATAGAGTGATGGCGATGGATAGAGTGATGGCGATAGATAGAATGAGGCGAAGGGATAAAGAAGAAAATGCAATGACACGGCGAAAGAAGGAGAGAGGGGAGCATGTAAATGGGTGTAAAGGGACGTTAGTAAGAGAGACAGAGAACAACAGAAGTGAGTGGAAGGAAGAATGTTGAGAGGAGGAGAGAAAATAGAGAAATATGAGGTGTTAGTGGGAGAAGAAGGGAGGGGACAGCAAGGCAGAAAGAAGGAAAGGAATAAAAATGGAGCACGAGGGAGCTGAAGAAAAATCGTAAAACGGAATGAAAAGACAAAAATAAAAATGGGGACAGAGCATAAAAGAGGAGAGCGATAGGAGGGGAAGAAAGGGGAGGGAGAAGAAAGGCGGGAGGGAGACGGTGTAAACATGGCCCTGAGTATAACATCTGTGGATGGCGTGCAGGCCAGTAGTCTGAATAACACTATGGCCAGAACAGGCTTTTATCAAGATCAACACCCTAAAAGAATAGCGGTCAACAGTGAGAAAAAATCTTAACACAGATTAATGACTAAGTGGTAGGTCAGAAAGTACTGGCTGGAGATTGTAATGGGCTGACAGAGAAGCATAGAAAGCACAGCAAAAGTGGGCTTTGCACAGTGTAAATTATACCGTGAGCAGTAAAGCGGCGACAATAAAGCATTATTAAACTGAACCGAAAGTGTGGGAGAGAAGGGACGTGAGAAGCAGGGACACAGAACAAAGATCTAGGGCGAGAAGAGGAGGAGGAACAGAAGAGCAGAGAAGTGACAGTAGGTACAGACTGCAGGCTGACACCAGATGTTATTGTTAGCATTTAAAAAAATGACTTTTATAGAGCGCTTACTTTACTCGGAGGTATCAGCGCACTTTACATGAGCACCAGTTACGTTAAAGACGGGCACATTCTTTTTTTTTTTGACCCGGAAAGAGTAAGTGATTTGCCCAGAATCACAGAATGTTGAGCGCCCCCGCCGAGACTCAAACCCGGTTCCTCAGCTCTGAGTTCGACAGCCCTATCCGTTAGGCCACATTCTTAGCATTAGGTTTATTAATGGTTGAAAATACGATCCATAGGCGGCTGGGTTGTCTGGGTGGGGCAGGGTTGGCATGTGTGCTGATGAGGGCAGCTGCTCCCGTTTTTTGCATGTGGCGTGGCCCCGGTACTTCTTAAGTAGAAAGGTTAATCTCCTTGCAAAGCTAAACGGCTGCACAACCGAGTTTCAGTACGGTTGGTTGTCACTCAATAGCACTGGTAACCTCAATAGAAACAAGTGCCGGACCTTATAGAGCTTCTTCACTTTACCATCTTGTAACTTGTGGTCATCAGGGTAGCACGAGCTTTGGAGAGAAAACCAGTTTTTTTTGCTCTGGGAGTTAAAGGCTCACTTCTCGTGGGACATGCCAACAACTTTGAGCAGCTGCGAGGAGAATGTAGATGACGCAGGTATGCGTGTCCCTCGGAGCCTGGGAAGTGGCTGCTTGCCAGTGCCTTTGGGATCGGGTTGGACAGCAATGTAAGGCGTGCGCAAGCTAGAAAAATAAGAACAAAATCACCATTGCGGGCAGGGTGCGAAACCAGGAAGTCAGGCATCCTTGCCCGTGACATGGGCGGGGCCTGTGACGCGACCGGAAGAGGCCGGTGTTCCTTGTTGATGCAGGGCTCCCATTGAGGGAGGAAAAGAAGTCCTGGGTAAGAAATGGCATCGGATGAGGCCGTCGATGCAAGTGCGGGGCTCCCATGAGTGAGGGAAGCCCTGCGTATACCAGGTAATGCGTGTGTGTGTGTCTACGCGTTCAGAACTTGCTTGTTTGGGGGGGGGGGCGTCGTGTGTGTGTGTGTGTGAGCGGGGGGGAGTGTGCGCGGGGGGGCGAGTGTGTGCTCATGTGTCTGTGTGTGCGTGCGTGTGAGTGCGCGTGTGTCTCTCTGCATGCGCGCTCCATTGTGACGGGGCACAGCATGCCGGAATCGGAGCACGTGTTCACGCGCGCGACCTGATCCGATTCCGGCATGCTGTGCGTGCACAGCTGTTGTCTCCTCTTGCCTCCTTGTAAGCAGAGTGGACGACAATAGGGTTTCGCTGCGACAGGGATTTCGATCTGTGTCGCAGGTGCGAGACATAAAAAGGGATAGGCACCTGTAAGAGAGTTAGAGAAGATAAGCTAGGATGGTGGGCCATAACGGAATTTGGGCAGGCCACTGGGGATGCATCCTTCACGATTTGTTCTGTATATGGGTCCAATCTAGATGAGCCTGAGGTATTGGACTACCTAAATACAGAGCTTGCACTTTGGCCACAACCCTTAATTCTCTGTGGGGATCTAAACATTCATCTACATAGCTAGATAACTAAATTGAATCTCCATGTAAATCAAGCATACCATGGGAAGAAACTGAAGGTTTTCAAGGCATTGCCAGGTCTGGTGAGGGGTGCTTTGGGTGATCAAGGAATTTTACGAGCAACTCTTTTAGGAGTAAATAATTTCATTAGGGATCAACGCTGGAGGATATTTTTTAAATGATATGGATACGCCCAGGGTTCCATAAGAACAAAATCACAGGCTGGAAGCCCCAATAAGCAGAAAAGAGAAGAGGTTATACATGTGTTAGCAAAGGGGAAGGGCTTCTGGACCCGTTAGCATTCCATTGAAATTTTATAGTACATTTTTCCAAATAATACAACAGAACATCTGCAAATTTTCTTGCAGGCCCAAAGTGGGTGTGTGCCTCCTTCGTGGCAGAGGAATACTTAAGTTGTGTTCAAAAAGAAAGCAAAACCAGAGCTGACCCAGGCTCATACAGACGGATGTCTCATTAAATGGGATAGTAAAATATACTTTAAAATACTGGCAACTCACCTTGGTTAGGTTATAACCCCTTTAGTCTCAACGCGAAAACACCGTTTCATCCCTGGCAGAGACACAGTAGACCATGTCCATCGGGTTATAGCCCTGTTGGACTGGGCACAGGCCACGAAATCACCATTAGGAGTAATCTTATTAGACGCTGAGAAAGTGTTCGATCAGGTCTCATGGCAGTTTCTTTGGACGGTCCTCCAATGGAAAGGCTTCTGCAAAGAGTTTGCTGGGGCAATCAAAGCACTGTACTCTTCACCTATGGCTGCTATCCGTATGGCAGGACAGGACTCAGCCACGTTTAACATCACAAGGGGCACTAGGTAACCATGGGCGGAGAGCTCCGCTCCGCCCGCGGAGTGTGCGGAGTTGTGCCTACTCTGCATTCCGTGGAGAACACGAAGTAGGCACAACTTGGCACACTCCGCAGCATCGCGGAGTAGCCCAGCACCTGCCTCCATCCCCTCTAGGAAGAATTACATTAAATATACTTGAAATGGTAAAAAGAAAAAGAGACTTACCTTGACTGCGGCGTCCCTGGGCCGCCGTCCTCCTCTTCCTCGGTTTCAAGATAATCTGCACATGGAGGCGGGCAGCTCCACGTAGTGATGCTCCGCAAGCTCCGCCCAGGCGTAGCACTAGGTAGGGGTGTTTGTGATCTCTCATGCTATTTGTCCAGTGTATCAATCAATTTTTTGGTAAACTAGAGATAAATACTGTTGTCAAACCAGTGAATGTGAATGGGGCAGAGTACAGGCCATTGGCATATGCAGACGACATAGTGGTACCCACCACTGATTTGATCACAGCACTCCCAGAGATTAAGATTCGAGCTGACCAGTTCGGTGCTTGTTCAGGTTACAAAATAAACACGGACAAAACGCAGATTCTGTGCTCGGAAAATATGCAGAGTAAAAACCCATTAGTTGTTTCTGAGGTGACATATCTTGGGGTCAAAATTACAGCGGTTATTAATAAAATTGTTGATTTGATATGGCCCAGATTATAGATAAAGTTTGGTGAGAACTGGCATGATTGACTCACCTGCATCTTTCATTGTTTGGTAGGAGCAATGTGCTCAAGATGCTGATCCTACCTAAGGTCTTGTATTTTTTCAGGACTGTCCCTTTAAAAATTAGCTTATCCTGGATATCTAGTTCGAAAGGATATGTTACAGGTTTTTATAGGGATATCTTAATCCCTGGAGGGATCTAAGTGGATGGTTCTTCCAAGACATTGAGGTGGTTGGGCAATTACTAGCTTTCTTCTCTACAATTGGGCCTGCATGCTGCAGCACACATGGACATTTTGATTTCTGGTGATCCAGCAAAGATTCCTGATGCAGAGAAACTGACTATTTCTGAAGTAGTCTTGGGGAGAGATGTCAGGGGCTGCTTGGTAAAACTGCTGAAACCTAGCTATTATAAAAAGACAACATTTTAAAAGACGCCCATAAAGAATGGAGGCAGGTAAAGCACAAAATAAATATCTAATAGTAAATAACTTCACGCCATTGATGGCAGCAGGCACTCTGCTGTCAATTTTCCAAGATCAAGTAACGTTTGGATGGGGGAAAAAGGGGATTCAATTCTTGGATGATCTCTATAGGGAAGGGCAGTTGCTATCCTCCTCAGAATCACAGGAGCCATTTGAGCTGATTAGAGGAGATTTTGTTAAAATACTTACAATTACAATATTTTCTCGCAAGAAACCTGAAGATGCAGGATCAACTCTTAAAATACAAGTGGTTAAAGCATCGAAGGGCAAGGTTCCTGTTGGCAATATCTATGAGATATTGATTCAAGTATCCCCTGACGATATCGAGCTGCAGAATGCAAAGTGGGAAGCCAGTCTAGGAATATAGGGAACTTTTTTGGGAGGATTCATTGGAATTGGCTAGTAAGGCGCTTATCAAAGGAGGCTTAGGAGTCAACATTTTATGTCTATCTTTGACCTCTATTATACACCTGTGAAGTTTGCTAAATGGGGTACCAGGAAGAGGGGAAATGTAACAGATGTTGACTGCAATCAGCTGATACCCTCCATAAGATTCATTCTTGCCCTAAGCTGATCAGTTTTTTCAGGATTTCGAAGAGTTCCTTGAAAAGATCCTGTGTATCAGTCTCTATTACTCTGGCCTTAATGGTCTTGGGAGTACTAGATAGCACTGAAAAAAATGAGGTGGTAATGGCAGAGTCAGGTTTTCTATTTTTGGCAATGGCTATTGCTCGACTCTGCATCACTTCGCAATGGCTAAGTGCAGATCCATCCACATTTAGTAGCTGGAGGGCTAGGACCCTGGCTATCTAGAACATAGAAACTCCCCAATACAATCTAAAAGGGTGAAGGAAAAAACTATGGGATGAAAGATCTAAACGCAAATCACCACATGGTTGAATGAGGCTGGTTCCAATGAGGGGTAAAGTGAGAGTCTCCCCTGAACAACCTATAGATGGCCCGAATCAGCGAGCCCCAATCTCAAGCAGTGATATGTTCGAAAGCAAGAATGTGTATCATTCTATCATTATTTATCTTGAATGTATATCACCTGTTCTCAGCCCTGCCTAGCAGGGTAGGTTAAGGACGGAGATGTATAATTATAACACACACTTTACTCTGCTCTATGTCTCCCAGTGACTGGGTAACATCAGTTTCTCTAGAAAAATAATATAGTACTTGCTCGTATGAGGCACTCACTTTACTAGTATTGGGATTCTCTCCCAAAGCTACTGCATAAGAAAAGAGATTAGCTATATTTCTCCTTACCTCAGCTTTTATCTGTATGGCTACCTCTGAATATTTCACGGCTTGTTTATTATCTGTATAATGAAATACATCCTTAAGAAATTGTATATTATTGTATGAGTCATGTGCACTTTATCAAAAATTATATTTTTCAATGCTGCTGCACAAGAAAAAGATTAGCGGTCTGAATGTGAATATTAATTTGTTTTTATGATCTGGCTAATTAAAAATAAGCTCTTAAGTAATTTCAACCTATGTATTGGGTGTACGGATAGCTATTGACATGTATTAATTTCTGTTTGTTTGCAACATTAAAGAAAATAAATAAATACATATTTCACAAAAGAAGCAAAAACTACTCAATTCCCGTTATCAGTATTCCATAGTTAGCTGGACATTAGAAATAGCAGCTGCAAAACCTTTGCAGTCTGCAGGCAAAATATGCTTCTACAACAATTCTTCAATAAAATCTTACCTTCTAACCAAGCATAAGTATATAGTTACTTAGATTTACAGGCAACTACATATTACAGTAAAGCATACTATTCATTTTTTTGTATTTAGACTTCATTCGGATTAAACAATAATCCATAAAAGCGTACAAACAAATAAAGCATTACTTCCATGGTGCAGTAAATTTTTATTTTTTTAAATCATCAACAACCAGCAAAAAGCACCGTCTTTAAAGTAAAATCATAATTAACCACTAAATAGCTGGACTAAAAAAATACATAACCATGTAAAACATCCATCTTAAAAGACTGCCCCCCTCAGCGCCCGCCCCAAAAAAACAATAATTATTATACTAGCCACAATACCAAAAATCCCGGGCAGCACTCCACCAAGTGAACATTACAATAACTAATATTTAGCCTAAACTTTGACTCCAATTGCTAATTTAAACAGACAGGCCTTAAGGGGCGAAAGTTTTCTTCTGTCTCAATGCTCCTGCTAAAAAAACAGGCCAAACTAAAATAAATTACAGGAGGCTGCAACATCTGTAAATAAATCAGGGCGGGTTTGACCTGAAAAAACCCTTTGGCTCGGAGTAATGGTAAAATATAATGCTGTATCCGATTGCAATAATGATCAGAAAAAAAGATAAAACGTGTTGTGTCTTGCATAGAAAAAGGGTCACACAAACACGGCCCTTGACTTTCCACATCATGGTGGCCCCCCGGGTTCTGCTAAGAGGCAATACAAAAGATTTAATCTAAAACGCGTTAATAAAAAACGAAGATGAGGTGAGGACACCACCCGTAGGTATGGTTCCATACATGCAGCCGTTTTTAAAAGGATATTCGCCCTCACAGTACATTTCGGCAGTTCCCTTTCTTCTCTTTCAAGTTTTATTCTTGCCATGAAATGATTTTTCTTCAAAAATTATTTTTATTGAGCATCAAACAGATCATAGCAAAAAGGTCGATGACATCAAAGCTACCTAGACAGCTTTGGTGGGTTCAGCGTCACATGACCCCAGGTCCTACCCCACCACCCTCCCGAAGTGAGTGAAGCTATTTTAAAAAGATAATAACTCAAGGATGTTCGGGGACCTGAAAACCAAACCTCGAAACACCCCCCCCCCCCAAAACAACCACCAGAATCAACATGGGGCAGTTTTGTTCTGGCATATTTATTTATTTATGGGTTTATACCGCGCTAGAATCTGACTCCCGAAGGAGTATCTCCGCGCCATATGGACTAGCGAAGAGCCCAAGGCCTTCTCAGAGCATACCCTAGGGGTCTCATTGTGTCCAAGTGATCCAGAATAAAAAAACTAAATACTCTATATTTGGAAGAGGTGCATAGCCCGCACAGTCGGAGGGCAAACAGCAGAAGGCAGGCCGTGAGACAGAAAGGCAAACAGTGGACCCCAGCTGAGCTCGAAGTCTTTGTAATTGTCCCGGAATATGTCTGCAAGACGTTCCATAGAAAGTATTCTCCACAGTCTGGCATGCCACAGTGATATCACCGGAGTGTCCGCCTTCTTCCATGCCACCGCTATGGTAAGCTTGGCCGCCCACAGACATGTCCACATAATCACCTTGTCAGCTTTGGTTTGGTGATCTAAATCCCAAGTAGAGCAAAGTCTATGGAGGTCGGAAGTGGGGAGCCCAACATGTCCTTGATATGTGATAGGATCTTATCACAGAATGGCCGGATCTTTGGGCAGTCCCACCATATATGCCTGAAGTCCCCCTGGAGCCCACATCCCCGCCAGCAGAGATCTGAGGTGTCAGGGATAATTCGTCGGAGCTTTGTGGGCTAGAGGTACCAGTCATGTAGTATTTTGTAGTGAGCTCCTCAAAGAGCCATGCACTTGTTATGTTTTGGAATGTCCCTCCAGATGTGAGCCCATTCCGTCTCGGAGATATCCATATCTAAAACTTGCTCCCAAAAAGCCATATATATCGCACCCAGGGAGCATGCTGGGTGTGCAGCAGCATGCCATAAGGAGAGCCGAAATAGTGCCTTTCATGGAACTCACCCTATATATCACCAATTTTTCCATGTCTGTAACGTCTCTAACAGCCGCCTCTCGAATTTGAGGTGTTGTGACCCAATGTTTAAGCTGGAGATAGTGGTAGTGTTCATTCTGGGGAATCGCGAATTCCTTTTTACATCTATCAAATGTCAGGACTTCACCATTATGGAACATGTCAGATAATTTGAGGCAACCCGCCTCTTTCCAACAATCAAAGGCCCCCTCCTGTAGAGCTGGAGAAAATGCCGGGTTAAAAAAAAAAAAAAAAAATGAATGGGTGTGTGAGGGGAAGGGAAAGAGGTCCAACCCTCCCTGCGTGTAATTATGTCCCAGGCAGTCAGGGTTAGGGTATATAGCGCCCCACTATGAAACGATCAATATGGAGTCAGGGGTGGTCGGATTCCCTGGCCGACCACTCCGCTGTCACCCGCAACTGAGCGGCCTGATAGAGTGAAGTCAGGTAATCCCAAGCCGCCCTAATCCCGTGGACGCCGAAGCACATGATAGTTTCAAGTTTATTTTATTTGTTTGATTAATTAAAATCTTACAAAAATGTGACCATTAAAAAAAGTATCAGCATCAATACACATTTATACGTCATACAATAGTAAATGACCTTAAAAATAATTAAAATAAAGAAATAAAAACTAAATGACATTATCTTTGTGACCTTTAGCAATCACATTTAAAATTTTTACAAAAGCAACATTCATTGGTAGATCATTCGGATTTAGACAGGCCATTACTGCTTGTCTACAGGTTCTTATGTTTCGGGCATTGAACAACCTCCTGAGGATTAGTCTCCTTTCTGGGGCTATAGCAGGGCACAAACATACCAAGTGCACAATGTCTTCTTTTCCCCCCCTTGCAAAGTCTGCATAACATATTGTCCTCATTTAATTTCCAGGGTGGGAGATGACACAAACCTGGCCATACACCAAAGCGTGCTCCTATAAATGTTCGCTTACTTTGGGCTGACCATGCCGTATGGAGGTAGGGTTGAACTTGGTTTTTTTTGTAGCCATTTATGATTGGCCATGAATGCTTGCGTTTTGCTAACAAGGCTTTGTCTTTAAGCAGCGATAGATGAGTTACCAGCTTATTGATTGTTTTTTTAAGGCTTTCCTGCGTTATAGTGTTTTCCCAGATAACTGACATTCCAAATTCTTCTTTTGCGTTGTTTAGATATTTCCACGCTTGCAGTTTCTGGTTGTCTTTAACCTCTCTCCACAAAGCTATAGACAATTGATTGTCCTGGTCATTTTTTACTCTATTCCAAACTTTCAATATTTGACCTTGGCGGGCGTATAGCTGATTGTTCATACCAAATTCCATCCTTATTTGTGCTTGTGAGGCATTACATGGTAGGGTAAATAATATTTTATAAGTTTTTGCTACAGCATTGTTGATGAGCACAGCATCCTTCCCATTTAGCACTTCACCACCGTAAGTTAAAGATGGTAATAGTTTGGCAGTTATAATCTTTAACAGTGGCCCGTGTGACAGTGCAGATAGATTATTTTGTAGGGTTCTAAATGCTGCAATCAAGCTATTAGCCTTCCTTGCAATATCTTCCCTTTGTGGTACAAAGCTTCCGGTCTCATTGAAAAGGACACCGAGATATCGATAACTCTCCACTTGCTCTAGATGTGTTTGTCCCAGCAACCATTTCATCTTTTGTCTTTTTTTCCCTGTCACAACCATTATTTTTGTTTTAGTCTCATTTATTGTCATTTGGTTATCCTTTGCATATTTGAGTGTGCAATCAATCAATCTCTGCAGTCCCACTTTTGTGTGGCTCAGCAAAACCACATCGTCTGCATACAGCAAGTTAGACATTTGTTTTCCGTCTATCCTAGGTGGATGTGAGTTAACCTCATTTAATGAGTTGGTAAGGTCGGCCAAAAATAAATTAAAAAGTAAAGGTGCGAGCACGCATCCCTGCTTAAGGCCACGAGTCACCGGTATTTTATTGGTCGTGGCTCGGCCATCCCCTATCCTCACCTTCACCCAATTGTCAGAGTATAGTAACTTAATGAGAGTCAGCAGTGAGCCTGGGATTCCGTAGCCCTCCAGTTTTTTCCATAGGAGGGGCCTATTTACTAAATCAAAGGCCGATCTGAAATCGACAAAACAAAAATAAAGTGACTGTTTATTAAGAAGAGTCTTATCCATTAGAACTGATAAAATTAACAGGTTGGTTGTGGTGCCTAAGCCCTTATTGAAGCCGGTTTGGTTAGGGGGTATTATTGATTTTTCCTTAACCCAGTCTGTAAGAATTGATAATAAGAGACCTGCGAATAGCTTGGCGTCCGTATCTTGCAGGGTAATCAAACGGTAGTTCTCCGGTAATTGCCAATTACCCTTTTTGAACACAGGCGATATAAGTGATCCTCTCCAGGATTGTGGTATTTTCCCTGTATAGATAATTTCGTTGAAGACCTTTGTCAGATATGTAGCCCATAATAGGGGGTCCTCTTTATATAGGGCAAACGGAATACCGTTTGGACCAGGAGCTCCATCCTTTTGTCTCTTAATTATGGTTGCGACCTCAGCGATTGTAAATTTTATCACCAGATCCGTTTCAGTTGGTAAAAAGAGTTTAAGGAACTTTACCCAGTCTTCTTCTGTTATTGGCGAGGCTATTACATGTTTGTTTGGTCTGTTTATTTCGTTAATCATTTTCCAAAATTCTCTAGAATTTGTTTGATTACTGGCGTGGAAAATCTTTGTCCATAGCTCTTGTTGGGTTTTATTTTTTTCCCGACCATATTAATTTCCTCAAATTACTATTGGTATCTCTGAGTTGTATTCTGACGTCTTCATTATCCGGCATTGTGGTAAGTTGTTTCCTTAGTTTGTTACGAGTCCGCCTCATTTTTTTAATAGTGTAGGGAAGATTGATTTTATTATCATTTTCTATTTTTTTCCCCATGAGTTTCGATTTCTTACAGGTCGTATTTGTGTTATCCAACTCTATTGCCTTTTCAGTAAATTGTTCCCAACATAATATTACTGTCTGCGTTGTTTGCTTCTCAAAACAATCAAATGCCAATTTTTGGGCCTTTTTTTCTACAACATATTTTTTATCCGGATTCCAGATAAGTTTCTTATGATTAATTGACATGATCTGTCCTCGTGTGGTTAAATAGCTTTGGTGTCTGGAGATATCAAAACACAATTCCACTATTTGCTGGCTATGGTCACTGTCGTTTTGCTTATTAAGTTGGTAGGAACCAATTTTGTCAAACATGTCTAATGACATTAATGTAAAGTCAATTCTTGATATAGATTCGTGGTTGTGAAATGTCCAGCCGGGCGGCTGATCCATTGGGAACCTTCCATTTAGGACACGTAACCCCATTGCCTCCAAATCCATCAGTAGGTTTTTTCCTATTAAATTTCCCTTGGGAGTTGGACTCAGATCCGATGATTGTTCCGGGATGGACCATTCATAGTTTTGTGAATGAACCAAATCGTTCCGTGTCATCTTAATCAACAAGTTAATATTAAAATCTCCTGTGGCTAAGATACTGACAGTCGGGTCAATCATAAGTTGTTCCAGCAGGAATGTTACCAGTTCGAAACGTATCTTTTTACGTGATGTCTGATTTGGTGGAATATAAATGTTAAGTATCAGTAAGTTAGTTCTGTTTTTTTTCTCGTCATGTCCCATTGTAATCCTAACAGCTTGTATATTTGCGTTGTTAGTGTCCCGCTGTTCATGATCGATTTTGAGGTCCATCCCAATAAATATTGCCAGGCCTCCGCTTGGGCGTCCAAACTTGGCATATTTAATAGCTGGTACATAGAATCCTTTATAACCTTGTAAAAAGAAGGTTTCTGTATTCCATGTCTCTTGCAGACATATTATTTGGTAAATATTTGACAGGGATTCTATTTCTGCATTTTGGATTTTTTTCCCCAGTCCATTAATGTTCCATGAACATATGGTTAGCGGCTGGCATTGATCTCTCAGTTCCTTCAGTTTGGTAGGGTTATTATCCGGTCAAAGCTCATGCAGAGCATTCCGTATCCAACTCTCATTTATTTGCCGAGGTTCTGACAGTTGTATTTCTTCCGGGTTCGCCTTTATACTCTGGTGTGATCTGCCCTGTGGGTTTTTTAATATTGAGTATACTGGAATGTCTCTTTCTTCCTTATGAACATTTTTTGGGGGTTCCCTTTTGAACGGGCTCGGGTAAGGTTTGGGTGGTGGATGAGCAATTTTGATCCCCCAACCATCGAAAATTTCTTGCTGTTTTATAATGTGTTCCGCTAAACCAGGGGTATTAACCGTTAGGATTGTATGTGGGCGAGAGCCATCCGTATTATGTGCAAATCCTACCGATTCAATGTCTTTTGATGTTATTTTTTCCAACTCGGGGATCAATTTGATTAGTTGTAAAATATTCCCTCTGTTCAAAATATCACTAGAACCTCTTGAATTGTAAACTGGTGTAAATATTATTTGTACCAGTTTTTTTGTATTCGTTGTTTCCAAATAGTTTTCATTTTTATTTTCCATGGTTTTAATGATAATTTGTTTGTCTTCTCCGGTCTTTATAACTGTTAATTCCTCTTGGTTATTGTGGTAATCTCCAATATACTTTTTTTGCTTTTTATTTCTGTACCGGTTGCAGAGTCTTCTGGTTGATTTCCCATACCAGGACGATAGTCTTCCCTTTGGATGGAGTTTGTAGAATCATTCAGTAATTTGGTTTTTTCATGACAAACTGTTCTCCGTATCCCTAGACCAGAGCGGTTTTTCCTTCCATTTAATGAGATGATAGGCTCAACTTCGGATGGTACCTTTTGAATATCATTAGAGTCACTATTTATATTGCAAGGATGATTCCAAGCTATACATCCATTTCCATTATGAGTATTACTTGATATTGGTTCACGAGATCCGTTCTGATTACTTTGTATTTGGATTTTCTTCCCAAGCGGTAAATTTCCACCGATTATTTTGGCCACATTATCATTAGGTTTGGTTTTAGTTGGGATATTTAGTTTGTTTTCATTCTGATTATCCGTTTGTTTCTTGAAGATGTCGTAATATTTTCCACCTTTTACGCTCTTACCCACTATATCATGCTGGATCTCCTCCATCTCAATATTTATCACAGGTGCTACTTCTTCGATTATGTCTTCCGGATCAGAATCCTGAGATTCTTCTGATGGAGGGTATACATTTGCAGTATTTTGATTTCTTTGCTTATTTCTTGCCTTACAGATTTTTTTCCTTTGTCTCTTTGATAGTTTGTATACTTGGCAATTGATTTTATCTTTTTCTATAATTGTGTGTCCGACGAGCTTTTGCGTGTCTAGAGGTGGTGTTTCGGTATCCGCGTTCTGCACTACCGTTTTTCCTTGAAGTTTTGGTATATTTACCTCTTCAGATTTAGTTTTTTTTGTTATTTGAATAATGTTATGATTTTCAGCGGGCTGTGTGGTTTGACCAACGCCGACTATTTCGCCCGTGTTTTTAATAAGAATTAGATCTTTTACATCTTCCAATATGGTATTTACTACCTCGGGTATGGTTGAAAGTTTGTTTATGATTGGTTCACAGGGACAATCCGAGTAAATTGTTGCTGCATGTTCTTGGGCTTTGATTATTAGGCAGTTTAATGCCGACAACTTTCTGTCTATTCCAGAAACTGCATTAGCCATTACTCCGAGTATATCAATTTGTGTATCCATTTTGTTTGACTGATATGTCAATGCTTCTAGTATTAGTGTAGACGTTTGATAGAATATGTCCCAAGTGGTTCCCAAGTCTCTATTATCCTCTATCCTTCTTGAGGGGTTAGAGTCTTTAGTTGGACAAGTCACATCCTGATGTTTCAATGGCACATGGTTTTGCTCACTTTCCCTGTGAGTTGAGTTATTGCTTTCAAGACTTTTTGTCGGTATGAATTCTGCCGCATGATTTTGTGCTATTTCCAAATCGTTGCTTCCTGATTCAAACATTTTCCGTTTTTTGGTTTTACCAACTTCAGCCTCCGCTGATGGTTGTAATAACGTTTCCCCTACAGAGTTTCTATATTCCCACTCAAGCTTATTTGATTGTGAAGAATCTACTGCTAGAGCCATTGTGTTGTCGGTGACCTTATTGCTTGCTCCATGAAATTTCATCTTAGTTGTAATATTCACATTAATTTCTAATGGGATTGGCTTTTCCAAATCTGTGGGTTGTTTACACATAGAAGTAGTTAGTATAGACTCTTCAATCTCTATTTTAGCCGTGCCTGGTGTCTCTATGTCATTTAGCAGTGATTCATGCATTGTAGTATGATATATTAGCTCTTTTCCTAAGTTCCATGTCTCACTTCCTCCACTCTTAGCTTCCGTTTCTTTGATTAAAGTGTTTCCATTCACTGAAGCTTCTATATCTTCTATGTCTTCTATATCAATGCCTTTTTCCACGGGGGGTCTTGAAGGTTCAATTGGAGTTTGTAATTGATGTCTGGATGTGTCTGATTCCATTGACATTAAAACCCCAGTAGGGTCGGTCAGGAATTCAAATTTTTGTGGTATTTTTTTGACTTTTCAAACATCCGTGCAATTGGTGAGATAAGGGTTTGATTTTGGTTTAGTCCCTTTGCCTGTGCTTTAATATTTTGCGCCTTGAATGCTTGTGTTTTGCGTGTCTTTTTAGTCTGGGGACCTGATGGTCTTATCTTCCCAGAACGCATCCCTGATTGCTTTGATCCCACTAACTCGCTTGGGGCCGCACTCCCAAATTTGAGAAATTAGTTGATGTTTTTTAGCAAGTGAGATAGCTGGGCTAAAAAATAGAGCTTAGACGATCACTGTTCAGCTTTTTTTTTTTTTGCAGCCTAGGGGTGGGATGAGTGCTCTCTTCTCCACGCTCCACTGCCGCAGATCTCGCAAGGGGCAGCGGTAGCAAAAGCGACGGCTACAGCTCCGTTGTTAGCCCCGAGGTTTAGCCGTATTATCCTCGAGTTATTTAGTTTATTTAGTTTGCAGACCGTTGTTTGTTATTCGTTTCTTGTTGGATCAGCCGCCACCGACGCTATGCTCTCACTCTCGACCCCCTCTTGACCACCTATCCGATGGCGCTATACTTTGGTAAAGAGCGCGTCAGGAGAGCAATAAGGGTAAGGAAGGGTAAGAAAGAGCATAGGATTGACGCTGGTTGCTGGTTCCTCCCCCCACCAGGCTACAGGTTGCAGGGATATTAAAGTGCTGTACTGTAGGCTTCACAATCACCGTACTCCGTCACTGCTCTCCCGTGTACTTCATTTCACCACTCCCCGCCACCTGCATCAATAGGGACAGGGGGGGCAGGAAAAGTGGGAGAGACTGCTATGGTGATGATCGCAACAGAGAGTTTGCAGACTTGTTTGCAGACTATGGGCTTATGTGCTATATGGATATATGGCACTGCAGACTGGCCCTGCAGTCTAATACATCTCTAAATCCGTTATTGGTGTTTTTTTTTGTTTTTTTTGGTGCTGGTGCTGGAGAACGCCTTTCAACTCCTCACTCCTCGCGCCTCTCTCCTCGCCCCCAGTCGCCGTTATCCTACCTCTATGTAGGTATCGTCTGTTGCCGTGTAGGCTCGATCCCGTCAGTCCCGTCAGGAAGGTCAGGAAAGGACCGGTCTTTTCCTCAAAACGCCAAACGCCTCTCGCCTTTTCGCCGTTGACCGACTCGGCTGGCTTCCCTCTCCGGCTTCCCTCTCCGCTCCGCTGCAGAGTCGCCGTGCAGACCGCCGCCGCGGTCAGCCAGCAAGAGCAAGAACGCCAAACAGGAAACAGCGGCACACAGGAGAATTTTCCAAGCCACCAGGTGGTGTGTGAATGAGCACATGATAGGGCAGACGCGCCCTCCCCCCTTTCCAAATAAATTTTGTGATCAAAGTGCGGAGGCTCTGCAATAAAGGTTGCTCAAGCTCAACAGGCTGCGCTTGGAACAAATATAAAAATTTAGGTAGGACCATCATTTTGATTGCATTTATTCTCCTAAGCCACGAAATGTAAAGAGGTGACCACCATTTGAAATACTGCTGTAGTTGTGTCAGCAAAGGGGGTGGATGGGGGGGGTAGTTCGCTCTGTATAGGTCACCCAGATTGGCCGTGAGTTGTACTCCCAGATAGAGTAAAAAGTGTTTAGCCCATTGAAACGGTGTCAGGGTTTTCAAATGAAGCACCTCAGAGGGAGGGAGGTTAAGGTTAAGTATTGAGGACATTGTGAAGTTTATCTCAAACCCCGCCACCTGCTCAAAATTGCGCAATGCTTCCTGCACCGCCTGCAGCGAAGTAGCCGGGTTCCTAAGCGTGAGCAGGATGTCATCGCCAAATAAAGAGGCCTTATGCTCAAAATTACTAAAGGGAACGTCTCTAATCTCTTCATTGGATCGGATCCGGACCACCAAGGTTTCGATACTGAGGGCGAACAAGAGGGACTAGAGAGGGCACCCCTGTCGGGTGCCTCTGCTCAGGGCAAAGGGGGGGGAGGCGGGGCAACCTTTTACCAGCACTCGAGAAGTGGGGATGTGATAATTGGCCTTCACTGAAGGTATCTCCAAACCCGAACTTCCGCATATAAAAAGAGGAAAGCCCAATCCACTCTATCGAAGGCTATCTCCGCAAATAGGCCCACTAAAACTGTGGGGATTTTAAACCTAGAAGCCTTCTCAATCTGATGAATGGTGCGTCTGATGTTATCATGCGTTTGCCTTTTATGAATCCAGATTGGTCAGGATGAATTAGCTCTGGCATCAGATTCTCAAGCCGCGCTGCTGATATTGCGGAATAAAGTTTTGCGTCTAAATTAAGCAGCGCGATGGGCCTGGAAGAGCCACAAAGCTGCGGTTCTTTAACCGGCTTGGGGATTACCAAAATCACGGCTTCCACCATAAATCCCGAGACTCGGGCGTCTGAGGCAATGGCTTGAAATAAAGCCCTGAGATGGGGAATGAGCTCTGCGGAAAAACACCTGTAAAAATGGGCCGTAAAGCCGTCGGGCCCAGGAGCTTTATACAGTTTGAGTCTGGAAATAGCCTCCCGAACCTCCTCCTGAGTTATGGGAGAGTCCAGAGCTTCAGCCGACGTACGGGATCGCTGCGGAAGTGTAAAGTTATCTAAAAATGTTTGTTGCTGTGCCGTGTCTGGAATAGTGCCTTGATAAAGCGGACCGTAAATTTCCCCAAAAATGTTTGCTTTGGCGGAGTCGGAGAGTGTGAGTTGCCCCTGGCGGTCCAGAATCCCCCCAATGGAATCCCTTTCCCTTTGTACCCTGAGTTGGCACGGAAGATGAGAGCCCACCTTATTTCCCTGAGTGAATGAGGACTGGCGAATCTTAAGCAGTGTAAATTCCGCCCGATTGGTTTATATGGACCGGAGTTTACCCCTGAAGTGCGGCGGGTTGTCTCTGGAGGGCTTGGGTTGTAGTGGCTTTGTGTGCTTGTTCCACCATCTCCAGTTCTTTCTCAAGGGCCACCCTTTCCCTCGTCCTCTGCCTGTTTAGTATCCAATTAAGTTGGATGCATTTCCCTCGTATTACTGCCTTAAAAGCATCCCAGGTGTTCTGCGGCGATGTGTCCCGTGGGTCGTGGTGGGCAAAGAAGTCAACAATGACCGCCCTTATGTCCTCCCTTGCAACCGGATCCCGAGTGAGAGCTAGAGGAAAATAGCACCGGGAAGGCCTCGGAGAGGTTCCGCTCCAATGAAGGCCCAGGGTGATCAGGCTATGGTCTGAGACAGCTATCGGGAGTATCTGGGCAGCCTGTACTGCCCCCAAGAGGGAGTGGCTAATAAAAATGTAGTTGATTCTGGAGTACGTCCGATGCACATGGGAGAAATGTGTATAGTCCTTAGTAGTAGGGTGCACGAAACGCCAGGCATCGTTAAGCCCCAGGTCAGTAATTTGCTGTCGAACTTTGCTAGAAAAGGAGCAAGTGGCTGTCCTACTAGTACTTGTGGTATCGAGGGACCCCTGCCACGTGAGATTAAAGTCCCCCATGAGCACTATGGGACCTTCGGCAAACCCCCCCCCCCCCTATTTGAACCAGAGCACGGGAAAAGAAGACAGATTGCCCAGAGTTAGGTGTGTATAGTGAGACAAAAGTGCATAACATGCCCCTCAATCGGCCCCTGACCATCAACAGTCGCCCCCTCCCTGTCGGTTTTGGTATCTTCAGGTTCAAAGTTCGCCGTGTTATGGAAAAGCAAAGCAACCTTGTTGTGTTTAGTGGCAGCGGAGGAGGTGTATATCAACGGATAGCCCCTGTGGTGCAGCCTGGTGACCTCCGCCCTCTTAAGGTGTGTCTCCTGTAATGCTACAACCTCAAATTTGGTGTCATTTAGGTGCTTCCAAATTTTCTGACGCTTCTGGGGTGAGTTCAAGCCCTTGACATTCCACGAAGCTACATTAACCATCGCAAAGGACACCCCCCACCCCCCTCCCCACACGATCCCACTATCCACAACCCCACAGACCGAATCACTGTGGACAGTCCACAATGCAATCTCCCCCAACAGCTCCACCCGCCCACCCCCAGCACATCCAGGAAGCTATAAGCCTGACAGCCAAAAAGAGCAAACAACAACCCCCAACAGACACCACCGGGAACCCTCCACCCTCCCAGATCCCCCCCCCCCCAAACCACCTCAAAAACCAAAGGCCGACGGACCAAGAGGTTCTCGGCACAAACACCCTCCAAATGCAAAAGGAGGAATAATGGGTAGCACGGGCAAGACTCGCACCCCCCCCGATCGCTGAGCTATGAAATACTAGGGAACATCATATTGGCGAGCAAACGAGAAAATAAAAACCTCAGAGTCCAAGGTGCTAAAGTCCGGCCTCTTCCATTACCTTTGTGACCCCTCCTGCCGAAACGAACATCCAGGGGGCCGCCGACACCAGTCTCTACTTGGAAAGACCAATGTCCATATGACAGGCACGCGTGAAGGTATGAACACCCCGATGGGGCAAAGAAGCATCAACGGTTTCTCGAGACCGTGTGCCAAGGGTTGGGACTACCCCTGAGTGGCGCTGCCTCTGCTGATGTCCTCGGGCTTGGGGACTCTTCTGGTAAGGGAAGCCCCAGGACACGTAGACCCTCTGAAAGTTCGGATATGTGGTGTGTCTTGTTTCCATGTTCAAAGATGAGACCAAAGGGGAAGAACCACCAAATACCGAATTTTATCTTCTTGCAGCTTGGTGGTAATCGGTCGCAGCGTTTGCCGGCAGGCCAGTGTCGCGGAGGCCAGGTCCTGGAAGAGGGAGCAATCATAGCCCTGAAAGGACACCTCTTTCTTTTTCCTGGGGGCAGAGAGGATGGCTTCCTTCACTTTGAAGGAGTGGAGCTTGACCAAGACATCCCATGGGCGTTTGCGGCTCCCTGCCTGTAGCATGCCCACACAATGGACCCTGTCCAGTTTGATTTTGAGTTGTTGAGGGGCGAGAAGTTCGGCAAAGAGGGCTATTACAAAAGCCTCCAGATCAGGCCCCTCCGCCCCCTCCTCCAGGTTTCGGATCCGAATATTCTCCCTCCTGGTTCTATTCTCCAAGTCTTCCGCTTTAAGCATAACTTGCTGAAGCTGGGCCTGAAGGATCTGTTTGTCTTGCGTTTTGGCATGGGCCGCCACCAAATCTTGTGTTTGCCCCTCGACCTCCAGAACTCGTGTTCCCACAGCGTCCACATCTTGCCAGAGAGTGGGGATTTTTTTCTGTAAGATCGGCTTTCAGTTGGTTCACAGAGGATCTAAGGTCCGGTTTGAACTCTCGGCATAACTCGACCTTGAAATCGCGGAGGGTAGCGACCAAGTCATCTTGTGTAAGCGCCATCTCTGGCAGATGAGTGGCGTCCGCTAGGGTGGGGTCTTCTCAGAGGCCTTAAAATAGCGGGAGACTTTATTGGTGTTTTTCTAGGGAGGCATAGGTTCCCCTCCTCAGAAGTGCGCGTGTCGCAATGATTCCCAGAGCCTGGCAGGGGACTAAATATCAGGAGTTAGTGTCTCAAGGAGTGCTCTTCATGCCTAGATCATTCAGACCTCCGTCGGCTGTACTGAACAAGGCCCACAGGGCGAGAAGCGCTGCTGAGCCACCCAAGTGGTGTTAAAGTCCTGCTGATGCCCCTGCTGAAGTTAGGTAGATGCGGGTTTGATTCCCAACAAAATCCAAGGTCGACCTCCCTCAGAAGGCCGGGCGCCTCACCCTCTTACCACGACACACCGGCTGTTGCACATTCAAGGCCTCGCTCCCCTCGTCGCCGCCACCATCTGTCCCAAAATCGCAGCCATCTTAAAGTCAGGCAGTCTCCTCGTGGGCCTTCACCTCGCAGAAATAAACTTCATACCGGGCTGTACCTGGAAGAAGGCGAGGGGCCTCAGCCACACTACATCATCAGGCCATGGGGCGCCCCCCGCCGGCGTTCTGCACCATCTGTGCAGCCGCAGCGCACCGCCAGGAGAAAGGCGCCATCTCCCCGCCAGCGGCGCCAATCCACTTTCCAGCACGTCGACCCCATTGCGACCAGATAGGAGGGCCACCCCCCCCCACACCACCCGAGGTCAGAGGAGGCCCCCACTGCCCACACCAGCGTTCAGGATCGTTCACGGGACCCCCGCCTCAGGCACCCACAAAAGGGCGCCCGGATCCCGGCAACCCTGCTCTTTCGCCACTCGACTCTCGTTTCACTGGCCCCTCAGTGCGGCCAACATCGCCCACCGTCCAGGCAGCTCCCGGGAAGCAGCGGACACTGGGAGGTGAGTATCTCTCTCCGTAGACTCCAAAAAAGCCCATCACGCGATCGGTGGGGTCCGGAGCTGAGCAAATTCACAACTGCTCCGCTATCTTACTTGGCCACGCCCCATGAAATGATTTATAATCCAGGGCAAATCTTTTTGCTTGATTTGTTCAGGAGCCCCAAAAAGGGCTGCACAACCCAACTTTTCCAAGGAGACTTTGAGGTTATGCAACCACGGAATGGTAAGGCCTTTGTCCAAGGCAAGACAATCTTTTATAATTCTCTGCTGGTTCAGCTCAAAGTCAGGACCCTTCCAGATTTCGAACCACCTCACTTTAGGGGAAAGGGGTAACTTGTCCGCTATGAAATCCAGACCCACTACTTCATGCATAATAAAACTGGATACTAATTGCGGGACAGAGAGCAACCTCCTAATAAAATTATTTTCCACTCGCTGTATTTCACCCCAGTCCATATAGCCCCATAGACCACTTCCATATCCTGCAATTGATGGGCATTTGTAATGGTATATTTTCACCAAGGCTTCATGCGGTCTAGCCCCCAACCTTCTCGCAAAATCCAATACAGAGTTCACTGATAGCCATCAAATTTTACTTGATCTTTCTTTGGGGAGCCCATGTTCCTCTCTCATCAAAAATGACCCCTAAATATGGGAAAGTTGCCACTTTGGTTAGCTCCTGTTCGCACCAAAATATTTCTTGTGAGGCTTGTTCAATTGTCCATTCACATAGTATAGGATTTGGAGTAACTGATATCCATGTCAAGTGACATCATGAACTCTGTAAAAGAGTTCAAGAGTCCTTGGAGGCCCACTGTAGTTCTAGCTAATAAAGCAGTATAGTCTGTATATATTAGTGCCGGGATATGCAATGACCCCGTCTGAGGTATGTCCTTGGTAGCGCTGCAGAGAACCATGCTCAAGTTGTTAGCACCTAAAAAATATATAAAGGGGTAAGCCAGGGGTTTATTTTTAGCACCACTATTGTTCACCTTGTATGTTGTTAATGACCCATCAAAATAATATCTAACTTAAGCAGTTAGATCCAGATGTAGTTTATGTAAAAAAAATCTCATCAAGCTCCTGTCCAGGCCTATATCGATTAGCATCTTCCATAATATTGCCCTATTAACTTGATCAAAGGCTGATGATAGGTCCATAAAGGCTAAGTATATCCAACCTCTTTTGGCCACTGTATACTTTCCAATTATCAGATGCAAATTTTAGCACTGATCAATTGTCCCTTTCCCCTGTCTAAATCTGTACTGAAAAGGAGAGATGACATTTCTTTGTTCAAACCAATCAACTAGCGTAGCCAAAATCACCCGCCCCAAGATCTTAATTAAGGAATCAATCAGGGAGATGGCCTATAACATCTAGGATCTGAATTGTCTCCTCTCTTAAATATAAGTAAAATTATCGATCTTCACCAAGATATAGGGGGCCAGATCTCAGGGCTGCATTAAATATTGATGTCGATATTTAAACCCATTTACAACAAGGGGTGGTGAGGGACAGAGTCTCTGAATTATGCAGAATACTCTCACCCAGTCAAGAGATCAGGGCTAGATCCAACACCGTTTTTTAGCTCACTGCACCATCCCAGTTTCAGAACCTGGCTGTATGCAAATTAGTCTGTTCCTGTCCCAGTGCATGATGGGAACAGGGCAAACCAAACTACAAAAGCCAATTCTTACACTGGGAAGGAAACAAGCTTCCGGGGACCGGTTTCTGGCATTACAGCCGTCTTCGGCCCGGCTTGCTTGAATCCTGATGGTGCAATGAGCAAGGGACTCATGTCTGAGTATACCCTTCCACGCTTAGGGTGGACAAAATTATTTACAACAAGGGGTGGTGAGGGACAGAGTCTCTGAATTAAGCAGAATACTCTCACCCAGTCAAGAGATCAGGGCTAGATCCAACACCGTTTTTTAGCTCACTGCACCATCCCAGTTTCAGAACCTTGGCTGTATGCAAATTAGTCTGTTCCTGTCCCAGTGCATGATGGGAACAGGGCAAACCAAACTACAAAAGCCAATTCTTACACTGGGAAGGAAACAAGCTTCCGGGGACCGGTTTCTGGCATTACAGCCGTCTTCGGCCCGGCTTGCTTGAATCCTGATGGTGCAATGAGCAAGGGACTCATGTCCGAGTATACCCTTCCACGCTTAGGGTGGACAAAATTATTTACAACAAGGGGTGGTGATGAGACTCTGTCCATCACCACCCCTTGTTGTAGATATTTAAACCCAGGCTGCCTTGTCGTTAATAAATACATCAGCCGGAACCCTATTGGGGCCAGGAGCATTGATCTTGAACAAAGAGACAACAGCTGTGCAGGAAAGGAGGTTTCTGTTACAGCAACCCCCGACTTCTTACGAGGTTTTCTGATGCACTTTGACTTGATGTGCCCTGGGTCCCCGCCAATCAGGTTCCTAAGGCATGTGTTCTTTCCCAAAACTGTACCTTTGTATCCACAACTGACACATTTCTGGCCACAGGTAAGCCCCTCGTAAAAGGTACTATACGTATCAAGGGCACTGTGACCAGGGAAGGCCCTTAAGGGCTACAGGATCTATTGTGCCACCCTTAGGGATCCTGCACCTGAACACCCACACCCTGCCATTACAGGCTGCGTGTTTTGGTGTAGAGAAGAGTGAAGAGCCGACATGGCACACATCCCTGTGTGCCATGCCTGCAAATCACTCACTGTCTGTGGTCTAGTTAAGTCACCCCGATAGCAGGGTGCACTAGACTACAGGTGAGGGTACAGTTGCTTGAGCACAGTACCCCTACAGTGCCTACGTCAATTATTAGACATTGTAAGTGCAGTAAAGCCATAAAGAGTATATGGTCTGGAAGTTGGTCATTACAAACTCCACAGTTCCATAAAGCCTGTACTGATGCCTGGGAAGTCTGGTAGCAAACCTCTCAGCACATTAAACCCACAGTGATGCCAGTGTGGGATTTATTGTAAAATGCCCTCAGAGGGCATCTTAGAGATGCCCCCTGAAAAATGACTAGCCCTGGTGTGGTTCTTGAATGGCTACCCACCATTTGCCACCACCAGACAGGTTTCTGGACCCCTGGGTATAGGACCTCCACTTTCTGGGTCCAGAAACAAAGCCCACCCTTAGCAGATGAGTCATATCTCCTCCCTCAGGATGGGCTGGGTCCACGAAGGGGAAGCTTGAAAGGCCTGCCACCTTGGTTATCTGACCCTGCCTTTTGCTGCCCCAAGCAACTGGCTCCCACCGGTTCTGACCCCCACTTTGGGCGGGAGAATCGGTAGGAAAACCAAATTAGGAAGAGAGATGTGCCCACCTTTGCCAACCCCACCCCTCAGGTGGGGGAGGTGAGGTGAAGCACACGTCTCAGTCCCCTCCATTTTGAAGATGAGGGACACAGCCAATTAGAGAGAGCCTCATGCCCCCCACCCACTGGAGGGTGGCATAATAGGGGGTGTACTCATCCCAATGAAAGGACCCATTGGTCCTAACTTGCACACCCCTAAATTTAGTATTTAGGGCATCCCTGAACCTAGCCTCTTCAGATTCGAGAAGTAGAAAGAAGGACCAAAGAGCTGTGGTGAACGAGGAGGAAGAAGAAACCAAGTGCTTTGGCCCCAGCCATACCGGCCTGTCCTGACCTCGACCTGAAACCACCAAAACCCCGGTGTGTCCTGCAGTCAGCAGTCCTCCAGAAGACATAGGACCTGCCCTGCCTTCACCTAAAAGTCTGTCTCCCGTGAGCACCAGATTTGCTCAACCAAAGACTCCAAGACAGACCTCAGATCCAGCAGGTTCCGCGGTTCTACAACACTGTGCACACGACGCCCACGGACCAAGTTAGAGGTGCAAAACCATGAGGAGGTCTCCCAAGCGATCCTGACCTGGGATCCGGTGATCCCCAACCTGACTACCAGACGCCTTCGACCTAAACCTGAGGGGTTCCTCAGACCGCGACCAGAGCTGGTATGAAAACCCAACGCCTAAAGACAGCCCTGGCTCAACCAACTGTGTCCAAGCCTCCCTCAACAACCCACCGTACCTTTCTTGCCAGTGGTCATCCTCAGGAAACCTTATTGACCAAGCCTGTATCATTTCATCCGAACCAGAGATCTCCATTGGAAACAACAGGGCTCACGCCGTCTCATTGGCACCCTGCATCCAGCCACTTCTGTGCCGCAGGAGATGCAGCTCCTGTGCTGATTGTTGGCCCCTGCAGTGCTGATCTTAACCCCAGGAGCTTTGCTCCCACAACCCAGTGGTCTGCTAGTGAGCAGCCCCTGAGCGAAGGCACCTCAGCCACATTAGCTAATATCCGGCTGCCCTAGTGTCGCTGGTGGTGCAACTCAAGTACCTCTTTGAACCTTGGCTCTAACCCCAATAACCCAGCCTTGTAAGTCATTTACTATCCTGCAAACCAATAACATCCTTTTTCTCCATAGGAACTCATGTTGTGGTTTTTCCTCTGAACATGTTGTTCTGCTTTCTCTACGGAACAAAAGTAACTGTGCTTTGAAAAGTAAATTGTCTTATTTACCTTTGTATTGCATGACCCACAGTGTGATATCTAGGCATATCACCCAGAGTAGTCGATGTAACTGAAAAGTATCCCAAAAGTAATCCAAAGTAATTTCAAGGTATTCTAAACGGTTTTAAAAGCAAATACAAACCTGTAATATGACCAATTACATCTACAATACCTGTGCCAAGTTCTGCTTGGTTCTAGAAACAAAAAACATAAGTATACCTTTTTTATACTTACCTAATTGGTCTGGATTCAGTCTCTGAGTGTGTTCCATCAGTTCTTGCCCGAGTGAATGCAATAAATGCTTAACACACCGTCTAATAAGTCCAACTGCTTCCACACTACCACAAATAGAACTGTTAGCGATTATCACATTTAGCTACTGAGGATCCAATGGACTATACCTTGCTTTGGTATAGTATATACAGAGCCAGCTTCCTAAAAGTGGCTTAAGTCTCCTCTTTGGAAAAGTATGCAAAATGTCCTGTCTGGAAGTACCTATTAACTGCGTCTGAGCTATATCCCCCAGTCTATCATAAATCCCGGTAAAGTGTTTTACCCGCAATTACTCCGTAACAGTGCAATCTATAATTATGTTGGCCTCCCCTGAAGAATAAAAAAGGGCGATTTATAAATTCCCAGATTAGAGCACTATTACGAAGGGTGAAGGGATTAACAAGTTCCTCCCAAGCTTTCTCCGATTTCTTTCTTGCGCACTGTTTTGGCTACCGTATAGTCCTTCCATCGCTTGCTACCTCTAGCCTATCTCTTGGAGTGTTCTTTAGTGCTAGCTTTAGGTTATGGAGGGACTTAGAGCAGTCTCTGTATTAGTGGCTCTTGAATTGGTCATTCCAGCCTTTGGGTTCAACCACACCAAGTAAAGGTTAAGAGGGTTGGGGTCATTAAATTCAGACCACTGCATAGCACAGCTGAGATCAACAAAATCAATATTAATGTTGACCCCTCAACCCTTTTATGTGGGAACAATTTGCTCCTACCAGTCCGCTCCGGTAACAACCAAGTTAAAATCAGTCAACTCATCTGGCCCACTACCCTCCGTGGAGAGTTCATAATGCCTTCCTTGTTTAAAATCTCCCTCAACTGTACTTTCACTATTGTAGCAGCCCAAAGAGCATGGGTGAATATTAAATTCACCCATTAGAAGCAGTAAGTGGGGAGGTTTGAATTTCCCCTAAATGGACTGCAAGCAGGATTGTGTAGAGCCCAGGTGTTCCATGAGGGTTATCCGTTTATACGAATTACATCAATTCTGTAGAAAAGATCCCACAAAATCTAATTTGACAATTTGTAAATTTTCCGTACCAGTGGTGATATGCATAAGTGTGCATCCAATCCCCAGAGAAATCAATGTAAGCAGACCTCCTTTTGCTCTCCCTGCCAGTGAAGTTTTGGCCAGCTGAATGAAGGAGTACCCATCTTAATAGAAATGTACTTCAGTTTCCCAGGATTCCTGAAAACCCACTATATAAAAATCTCAATTTTTTCTACCCGACATGATCCATTTTACTACTTATTCCCGCAATATTCCAGCCACAAATATTAAGATAAGGTGGGGCTTAACCTGCGCATATCAGAGAGCAGGTCTATTGCAAAGTCATCCTGTGCCCTGGGCACCCCCCCCAACTTTATGCTGACTGATACTAGTGGTAACTGACTGACAGGCCAGTGCTATGCTGGAAGAGACACATTAGAATACAGTTAAAACACCTACATACATTTGGGTACACAGCGGTAGGGTGGGGTACCTCTGCGATTGGCATGCCCTACCCAATATGCCCCTAATCTATAATAAGGCAGGGGGATTGAAACTACCAGGAAGTCCCCAGCACCCTGTGACATGGTAGATTAGAGGCCAGCAGCCTTTTTCTGCACTTGTATGTGTGCACTGCTGAAGCCTGAGGTGAGTTAAAAAAAGCCCTGGGTGCCAGGACTGCTTTTAAAAAGGTAAATTGTGCCCAAACTCTACTTTGGTGTTTGAGGCACTTAAAATGGATAACCTACAATGTTTGGCATATTAGGAATCCCCAGGGTCTTCCCTAGGTGTCCCAGGGGTGGGAGGTCAGATATTTATAAGGTACATCCTTATAAAAGGAGTGTTATATGCACTTGGTTAAGTGAAATTTTACATTTCACTCCCCACATTGTGGTAAAGTCCTGCTCAAATTCGACTTTGATTCTAGCAGCACTGTGGAGGGACAATCTGCAATATTTATACAGATTCAGAACCTCTAAAGTCTCCCCTAGTTGCACATGGGGTGGGGTTCCTGTAGATATACGACAAGTACTTATAAAATATGTTTTTGTAAGTCCTGGTGCTGGAAAAATGGCCCAAGTAATTTTTCCCATTGCAAATCCCCTGTTACATAGGTTAACATGGTAGGAAGTTGCTGATTAATAACTCATGATGGGAGAGGGCTAGAAATGCCATTCAAAGACTTCCCAGAATATTAATAATAAATCTAACCATATCAGATTGTTGAATTTCTACTAGAGTGTACATATAAGAAGTTAAGACTTTCTTGTTTGCTAGTCCAAATTCAGCCTTCCAGTGGTCAGCTCTGATTGGTCAGAGTTAAGTGGAATAGCCAGGCTGCCTTGAAGAGGTGATAAAGAGCCCCTGGGGTTAACCAGCTCTGCTGGCAGGGCAGTGTGATGTTCCATAGGAATGCCAGGCCAGGGGGAGGAGTCGTAACTATGTTCTTCAAAGAGGAGAGAAGATAACGGTCATTTACAACTCTGAACTTCCCACCTTAGGCAGATGGTAGGATTAAGGAAGGTATGAGCAGATACAGGGAGGAGAGTCTAAGTCAATGAGCCATACTAGGGGTTTGTTTAGCCAGCTCTTACCTCCTTGCTGGAAATAAGCCATTATGAATTTGGAAGATTTGATGCACTCAGGGACAAAATAATCCCACACTCTACAGGATGTGGTCATATATTGGAGAAGTTACCCTGCTTTCATTGGTCAGAAGTGACCGCCTGCTTGACCCAGAGAACTAGGAATAAGTATCTGAGAGGGGCAGAGCCCTCCAGATCTGCTGCTTCAAACTTACTGAAGCAAGAAGTGCCCTGTTGAGAATTTTTGCTGTGCAAATATTTCCAAGGCCTGACCTCTGAAGACTGCACCATCTGAAACTACAGCCCTGTGGATTATCTTGCTGAAAAAAAAACTAAAGAGTGGACTCCCTGAAAGCTACAGGCTAAAAGAGCTCATCTGGAACATCACCAACTAAATCTACACCTTGGAAACTACCAGTGGATTTGTGAGGGTTTAGCACCAGTGGATTTTGGGAACTGAGGACCTCAACTTTCAAGGACCACACCTTCGAGGTTCCAGACCCTTGGAGTGAATTTGAGACACTTTGGAACCCCTTGAGGAACTTCAGGAAGAAGTTCAAGAAGTTTAGAGAACTTTGAAGCAACTTTGAAAGATAGCTCCATAGAGGGACCGGCTCAACCTGGTCAGCCAGGCCCCCTGCCTTCAACCGCAAGCCGGCCAAGCCAACCAGGTTCGTTCTGCTAAAAGCTCCATCGCTCCAACTTCCAGAGATTGAGTGGGACTAGAAGAAATCTGAAGCAGGCGAACCCTCACCAGATCAGGCTACATGAGGAGCATCGAGAGACCCCAAGAGAAAAAGCTCCAGAAAAGTTTGTAAGTGCGCTCGTAGAAAAGGTGACCGGGAGCAACTGAGAGAGCCAAGCCACCTGCCTTCCATATTTCGCGCGCCGGCCTGGATTCCTGGGTTGCCCCGCTGAAGCGTTAAAGGAACATTTTCTAAGTCCTCTTCAGGGAAGTTGACCGGGAGCTCGTCCAAAGGCAAGGCGGCGAACCCTCACCGGATCCGGACTGGCTGGGAGCTTTGAGGGTCCTCAGGAAGAAAAGCTCCAGAAAAGTTTAAGTGTGAAGGTAGAAACTGAGACCGGGACCTGCCGCAAGTTGTAGCCGCTCAGGGCTCCATCGCGCCCTGTCTGAAACATTTTGGCCCGGTCTATCGCGAGCAGGTATCACAATATGGTGCTATAATCTATTTAGTGCTATATTTTGCTAAATCTTTAAAAATTCATATCTCCGGTTCCCTACATTGGATGTGTGTCGTTTCGGTGTCATTTTAAAGATAAAAATATTTCCTATTTTTATAAATTGGTATTGGATTTTTATTATGTGTTGTGTCTTAATTATCTATTGAATTGGTGTTTTTAAATGCTTTACATGCCTGACTTTGAAGATAAGCCTGCCTGCTCGCAGCCAAGCTACCAAGGGTTGAGCATGGGAATAATGTTCTAAGACCTATGCTAAGTCCTACCATGTGTTAGTGGCCTTATTGCCAGTGGCAGAACCTACATTTGCCACGACCAACAACCCACTTTCCAACAAGGTCTAAATTCTGTTTGGGTTGCCTCATTTCTACTTTGAGTTAGTCGTTACACTCCATGTCTCACAACACCAGAAATCTATTCCTCAACTCCAAAGGTGGCACTTGACCTATATGTTAGGAAAAAGGTCTGTCCAAGTTTCTAGGGAGTGTATTCTTACATCTGGTTATCTTGTGCTCCGAAACTAGAGGATAGTAAAAACCTAATGGAACCACTTGAATACTCAAGCCAGACCCTCCTTTCACAGAGTTACCAGAAATCAATCGTCTCACAATTTCCAGCCGTCTAAAATTAAACATAATACAATCCCCTTCATACAGTTTCTGTCCAAAACCCATCCAGGCCACCCGTCTAGCCATGATGATGTTCCCACTGTCACTTCCAGTCAAACCCCCCACCTCCCCCTTTGATGAGCACCAGTGTGAGGCTTTACAAATATGTGTGCTTGTAGTCTCCTCCACCCTTGAAGACAATCTTGAAGTATTCACCAAAATGGTCACAAAAAGAGAAAGATTTGGAGGGAGATGGAGTCTATGGGCTGACGCCGTCTGCTGCCTACGGGCAACAGATGTAGGGATCCCGTCCCCATACCTTCTCAATTTCACACCTATAGAGATTGGCACAACAGGCTGTTGAATAACAGTTCTATTAAAGGTATGGCAGTCTCCCTGGCAGACGTCATCTATACTCTGCTCCACCGTTGAGTTCTTCCCCCCCTCTGTAAACAGGGGCCGGTAAAGGGGAATGAGTACCCCTCAGGGGGATATTCTGGTTTTAAAGTACTTTATGCAAATTTTGGTGATAAATAGCTCCTTCCTTAATGCATAACAATGTAATATGGAGAAAATAAATGCCTTTCAGAGAGTTACACCATTTTTGATTTAGCATTAAATTGGGAGGAAATGTAATGGACTGTGATTAAATCTCTCTCTTCTTCATATCAGCAGAGCGGCTCAGCTGTGGCAGCAAATCCACTTGGATTTACACAATGAAGCATTTAGGTTATCTATATAGTGAGCTGAGATAGCACCAACTGACATAACTAGGATTTTTCAATCACATTATGTCAGATCACCAGGAACATGGTTGACAAAATGATTGACTCCATTCTGCCAACTCCATCATAACTGCTTGAAAGCAGTAGGTCACCTGGTACGAGTCATCAGGAGGATTGGATATTTTATTACAACAAACACAACCGGATCAAAAATGCAACAGTTGGTGCTATAATGACAAGTACTTACGGGCTAATGTCACAAGTGGTTGTCTTATTGATTGGCTGATTCTAATCATAAATATGGCAATATGGTTTTCAGACGCACTACTGGTTAAAATCTTGACCGGTGAATCAAACCTCAAAACAAGTATTCAAATTTCAGTTTATAAAGACTTGACCAAATTAATCAAGAAATGATTCAGAACAATGAGCTTCTTACCCAACTTAAAAAAAACTCGAAACTACAAGTATTTTTAGTTGGGCCATGAAAGAAAATCTATCCTTAAATAAAAAAGGATTATTAGTCATGACAACAGCATCAAAGTGAGCACACTTACATACAAGAAACCATTCTCACAGGAATGGTCATCCAGCTCTGATGAACGTAGCAAGGACAAATACACATGCCACACATCAAGAGGTTTCGACCCACCAATGGGTCCACTTTTTTCCCCCTCGTGCGAGCCTCACCAGCAGTTCCCTGATTACCAGCCTCTTTTAGGAAGATGGAAAGGCAGAGAGGGCAAAAAGAACGTGTGGGGCGCGCGAGCAACGCACCTCTCTTTCCTTCTTTCATTAAGTTGCTTCCCTGTGAAATGGATCCAAAAAACAAGAAGCCCGCGAGTGGTGCACGCAAGCGCGCCACAGCGAGCCATGTGGTTTCAATTATCGCGCCAGTGTCTGGGCACGATAATTGAAACCACATGGCGGCCGTTGCGCATAATAGACACCAATAGGCCATGGGCGGAGCAACACGCCCGCCTTTGGCCAACTGCATGCTGTCTTTTATAAAAAGATGCACGCAAAGGCCAATAGCATGTCCCAAAAGGAAAAGCACATGCACAAGCGTGTGCGATATCTAGGTCCATTTCCAAACCCCCTACAAAAAGTCTCTTGCTGTGCGTCCAATGCTGGGCACTGCACCGCTAGGCGCACAACGAGTACAATACACAGATCGCACACAATTGGTGACCAGGAGCATGGTGAAGGATGCAGCTCCAGGGGTAAGTAAGCACAGCTGTAAATTCATCTTGTGCAGAACCAGCATGCATAGAACTGGCTGAATTATACAAAGGACTAGGCTTTGTTTCCACACCTAAGATTCATCTCTTTACTCTAACAAGTGAGTTTGCAGAATTTTTCCAAAAGAACAGACTTAAATCTTACTTTTCTGGTAAGATTCAAAAGGAGGTTGACCCGAACAAAAAACAGGACTTTGTAATTTGTCAAGACTGATGCCACCAACTAAGTGCACTCCTATCAAAATTTACATTTCAACACTTGGGGCCCGATGTAGGTAGGCAAATACCGGTCGGAAATGGACGAAAATACTGATTTTCGGCCGTTTCCGACCGGTATGTGGATATTGAGATGTAGGGGCATGTAAAATTACAGAATCTGTAATTTTACAGATTCTGTAATTTTACCGATTCGGTAAAATACCGAATTGGTCAAATTACCGATTCTGTAATTTTAGATGTAGGTAGAACGGTTTTCAGTGCTACAAGGGTTTAAGAATTCGTTATTTACGGGGCGTGGCCAGCAGCATGGCCGACTAGACGTGCCTTGCCGGAGCTCCGGCCGAGCTGCACAATCATCCGACATTACTTATCCCCCATGATCCCAAAACGGCACCAAAGGGAAGGAACGACATCCTAATACCTGGGGGAGTACCTCAGTGGCGGTGTGGAGCTGCCTCCGCCGAGAACCGGACTACTACGACCCCAGCGACTCCCCGGCGGCCATGATGACGACCGCGGCGCTCGGTGGAGCGCGGCGCTCCTAGTGCCCCACCTTTGGTCCTGCCACACGGTGCCCAGCTGACGGAGGCTCCGCGACCCCCCTGCCGCCAAGAGGGACCTGGATATCGCCGCTGGAGGGAAGAAGATACACCAAGGCGAACGTGGACGACCGGCTGCCTACACCAAGATGGCGGCGTGTAGGGCGGCCAGTGAAGACGGGGCCCCCCCACTGCTGCCCTTCCCGGGTCGCGGCAGGCCCGAGAGACGCCGACGGGGCGGAGCGGAGGTGAGCCTAGGACATAAGAGCCGGGGGCCGCCCCACAAACATCGGGGGGCAGAGACTGACCCACCCTCGGCGCCCGCCTTTACCAACATGGCGGCCGAGCTGCGAAGACTCCCAGACTGACGGACGCTAGCGAAGGAGACTTGGCTGAGGGCCGAGACCCACGAGGGGAGTGAAGGCCCGGCCCCCTGTGGGAGCGTAGTCTGCTGGGAGCCGTGGGTGAGAGCCAGACACACGTACCCCTGCCTGCGGCAAAGGACGCCGATCATCAGACCACAGTAAGACGCCGGGGGGAGCTCAGAGCTGAGGCGGGAGGAGTGCCAGGGAGACCGCTGGCGCGCCACTGCGGACAGGGGCATCCGGAGAGGTTTTATTGCCGTTCGCTGCACGTGGCTGGGCCCATCGGCACCACAGGGGCCGGAGACCTGCAGAGGGAGCCCCCCGACCTACGGACGGTATCAGCATGGGGAAAGGTGACCCGGCGCACAGATCCACGAGGCGGGGCCCCATGGACGACTTCACGGCAACGCGGTCCGGGGCGGCACAGCAGTCTCTACAGCCCGACGCGCGCACCAACACGGCTATGTTAATGGAGGCCATCCAAGCGTCCAGGACCGATATACAGGCATCCCGGACGGCCCTGGAGATGAAAATCGGAGAGGTAGGGTCTGAGGTGACACTACTGCGGCAGGACTTCCGAAACCTAACGGAAAGGGTCACGGTGACCGAATCTAGATTGACTGATAATGAGGAATCGATCACGACACTCAAGAAGGACATGGCGGAACTACAGGCCTCTCACCGTCAACTGATGTGGAAGGTGGACGATGCAGAAAATAGGTCAAGGCGCAACAACCTTCGCTTTGTGGGTTTTAGAGAAGGGATTGAGGGAAGGAACATGTCCGCCTTCCTCCTCGCATGGCTGAAAAACACCTTCCCAACAGCGCAATTCTCCCAGTGCTTCATCATCGAAAGGGCACACAGAGCGCTCCTAGCCAAACCTCCGGAGGGAGCACGACTGAGACCAGTTATAGCGCGCTTCTTGAACTATGCGGACAGAGACCTGATCCTACGGGAAGCCAGGAAAATGGGGGAGATCCGCCTGGAGAATACCACCATCATGATCTTTCCGGATTACAGTCAGGAGGTCTCAAAGCAACGCCGCTCGTTTGACTCGGTGAAGGCAAAGCTGAGGTCTTTGAACATTACTTACATGCTCCTTTTCCCCGCCAAACTCAGGGTAATTTATAAGGACAAATCCATCTTTTTTGCTCACCCGGAGGATGTGTGGCAGTGGCTCGAAGAGCGACCTATTCTCAATAGTAGAGGGGCGGCAAGTCGAGCCGCGCTGGACAAGACGGTACGGGAGAGGCCGCTCTGGGAGGTGCCGAAACCACGGCGGCGGGGTACACGGAGGACGCAGAAGAAAGCTCCGGCAACACCGTACAGGACACGAAACGAGGAGGGCGAGAGAGGAAACAGATCGGCGTCCCCGGGTAATGACTCTGTGGCGGGCTCGAGATTCAGCTGCTTGAGGAATGGTATCCGATCAGAAGGTGATGAGGTGGAAGACTCGGAGGACCGCATGTCCGGAGGAGAGGAAGATGAAACAATGGACAACTCAGTTCATCCGCTGGTCACAGAAATTCAGCAATTGGAACAAGACTCCTCAGGCCAAGGGATGAATATGGACACACAGGACTCACATTCGTGATCATGGATGTATAGGGATTGGAGGAGATAGCGGCTCGGCGAAACGGAGCACGCAAGTTGACACACCCCCTATCGTTCAAGTTCTTAGTGTTGGTTCTTGTTTAGCGTGGGGAGGGATGAGTGGGAGGGCGACAGGCCTTCTCCCTTGGATAGTTCTGGCCCAGGTTGGGATGCAACTGGAAGGGGAGGGAGGTAGGGAGGGGGGGGGGGGCGGGGGGGAGCTGGTTCTTGTATTGCCTCCTGTTGGGGTTTACAAGGGTTATGGGGGGAGGAGAGGGGAATCCGTTGAGGAACAGCAGAGACATGCCATCCCACAGTTGGTGACGTCCCTACTTCAAGGTCCCGCCCGGGGAAGACATAGAGCAACACAATGGCAAGTACATTAGACGCCCCACGCATGGGTGACACGGGGGTCACGGTGCTAACATGGAATGTGAACGGCCTGGGGTCGAAAATCAAGAGAGGTTTAGTTAGTGACTACCTCAAACGACTGGCACCTGACATCGTCCTCCTCCAGGAAACACACCTTAGAGGGAATCAGTGCGCATTTATTGCGCGAGGACGATATGCTGTCCTAGCACACGCAGGATACACGACGGGCTCCAGGGGGGTTGCGATCCTTATAAAAAAATCAACGCCGTTCACAATTACACGCACTTGGCTGGACCCACAGGGCACATATGCGGGAGTCCAGGGGATGTGGAGGAGACGTAGGTTCACGATACTATCAGTATACGCCCCACCCAAGTTACAGTCTCGCACACTGAAGGCTGTCGCTACTATCCTCCTAGACACAGCCGACACGACTCAAGTAGTGGGGGGGGACTTTAACGATGTCATGTGCACCTCACAGGATAGGTCGGGGACGCCGCACACAGTGGGGTCCACAACAGCCCTGGCCCGGCAAATACATACCATCGGCCTCACTGATGTATGGAGATGGCTCCATCCAACACATGAAGCGTATTCCTTTTACTCGGGGGCACACAAAGTCTTCTCCAGGTTAGATTATATTTTTGTATCCAGACAGGACATAGCGGTCGGAGATCTAGCAGAATACAAGGCACGGGGATCTCCGATCACTCCCCGCTATATGTACAGCTGGGGAGAGGGAAAGGGGGGAGGCAGACGCAATGGCGACTAGCGGTGTGGGACATCCAAACGCCGGAAATACTTAAGGGCATGCGTGCGGACATACGGGTCTACATGGCCGAAAACGAGGGATCGGTGGACTCCGGAGTTACCCTCTGGGAGGCAATGAAACCAGTCCTGAGAGACCGCATTCAGAGTAGGCTGGGGGACGCTAGGCGGACTCGACAGGGTCAGATAGCGAGTGAAGAGGTATCCATCTTGAATTTAGAAGCGGAATATCACCAGCAGAAGGGAGAGGCACGCCTCAGGAAACTGCTAGACGCACAGAGACAATACAGGGAACTAGTCACGGGCGAGGCGCGCACTCAGGCATTGGCGACATTACACCGGTTATACGATGTAGGCGACAAGTCGGGCAAACTTTTAGCCTGGCTGAGCAGGAGAGAGAGAGCTGCGCGCTGGGTGGATCAGATCGCGTCAACAGGGAACAGTCGGGTGAACACAGATGGAGACATAGCGGAGGCCTTCGCGGCCTACTATGAGGACTTCTATAGGGCCAGGGACCTGGGCGACAGAGAGGACGCCCAACGCTACCTACGTGATATGGAGATGCCGACATTGTCCGCAGAGGCTAATGCAGCCCTGGAGGCGGATTTGACGTTGGAGGAAATCTCTGATGCTGTAACGGCGCTGAAACCGGGGAAGACTCCTGGGCCCAATGGCTTCCCGGCGGAATTTTTTAAACGAACGGCAGATTTGTTGCAGCGACACATGCGGACCTTATTCACAGACTCGTACCAGGCGGGGAGTCTCCCGACAGATTTAGCCTTGGCCACTATTATCCCAATCTACAAAGCGGGAAAGCCCAGAGACGACTGTTCCTCCTACCGCCCAATCTCCCTCCTAAATACGGAGACGAAAATCCTGGCCACTGTCCTGGCTCGGCGGCTAAGGCAGGTAATTACGGAATTAGTACATATGGACCAATCCGTCTTTCTTCCGGATAGGGCGACCAAATTAAATCTCCGTCGTACCCACAATTGGTTACAGGAGGTCCGCGAGAGAAGTGAACCCCACTGGTTTCTCTCCCTGGATGCGGAGAAGGCGTTCGACGCAGTCCACTGGCCTTTCCTGATGGAGACCCTCCAACGATTTGGGATTGGGCCCAAATACCTGCAATGGGTTCGGCTCCTGTACTCCGACCCGAGAGCGCGAGTGCGGGTCAATGGAAGGTTGTCCCGTGAATTCCCCATTGGTAGAGGTACGCGCCAGGGCTGCACATTGTCCCCCCTCCTGTTTACCCTTACGATTGAAATCTTAGCGGTGCGGATTAGGCAGAATCAGGATATCAGAGGCTTCAGGTGGGGCATCTCAGACGAAACGCAGGAAAAGATATCTTTGTATGCCGATGACGTACTATTGTTCGTGACAGATCCGGACAGGACAATCCCAGCGCTATTCGGAGAGCTAGGCGAGTTCGGGGCGAGGGCGGGACACACGATCAATTGGCACAAATCGGTCCTTTACGACCCGCAAGGCAAGGAGCGGAGGGAGTGCCTATCAGAGCTGCTTATCCACACTAAAGACGGCTTCCAATACCTTGGCATCTATATAACACTAGACAAGGAACGCTCCTTCACTGCGAATATAGCCCGAATAATGGTAGAAGCAACGACAGAGATGGACAGGTGGAGGCAGCTCCCACTCACCCTGTTGGGTCGCGCCGCACTGTATAAAATGGTCCTATTGCCCAAGTTTCTTTATGCACTCCAGAACGAGTATTATCCCCTGCCGTCTGCGACTTTGAATAAAATACATGCGGACCTGCGCACCTTCCTGTGGCTGGGGAAACAGCCTCGTGTAGCCCTCTCCACATTACAGCGACACCAATATAGCGGGGGAATCTCGCTTCCCAACCTGGAGGCATACTACTGGGCGGAACACCTCGCCCCAATTAACGAGTGGCTGCATGCGGCAGCCTATCACCCCACTTATGCACTAGAGCGATCTAAATGGTCACGCAAGTCTATAATACACTACCTCTATGGGGAGACGGTAGGTCAGCAGTTCCTTCCCGCCACCAGGATTATGTTAACGGCGTGGCATAGAGCGACAAAAAGAATGGGTTGGGACAAGAGGATTACCCGACAGACACCACTGTGGTGCTGT
Organism: Lissotriton helveticus; assembly: GCF_964261635.1. Classification (NCBI taxonomy): domain Eukaryota; kingdom Metazoa; phylum Chordata; class Amphibia; order Caudata; family Salamandridae; genus Lissotriton; species Lissotriton helveticus. The sequence continues at coordinate 43,477,083 of NC_136062.1, read as the reverse complement.
AAGTGGCTAGAAGAGCTTAACAAGCTGAAAGGCTTTCGAAGATGGGATGACATAGGCATCTCCACTGTAGGAGACGTGATAGCACGGGGGGAATTGAAAACCTTTCAGGCGCTCAGAGCAGAATTTGGCCTACACACCACCCAGTATTACAAATACTTACAACTGAAACACGCATGGAGAGCACAAAACGCTACACTCACAGATATCCCAGAATATGCACCACTGGAGGGTAGATTGCTACAGGAACAGCTGCAGGGAGGGGCAATATCCTTAACGTACAAGACTTTGACCAATAATATGCTAGGTGACCTACAAGCCCTACGAGACAGGTGGGAGGCGGATGTGGGAGACATGGAGGATTTGGACTGGGAACTCGCCCTCATGCACCCCCGTGAGGTGGCAATTAAGTCACGACTCCGCCTCATACAATTAAAAATACTCCACAGATCCTACTTTGACAGGGTGAGACTCTTTAAAATGGGTAAGATAACAGACACGACATGCCTTAGATGTCGTCGACACATTGGCGATTTTTTCCATACAATCTGGGGATGTGAAATAATTCAAGAATACTGGGAGGATGTGTTCCTGGAACTGGAGAATGTACTGGAGGTGGACTTACCACGAGACCCTAGATTGGCATAGTTAGGTATGATCACAGAAGTGGACCTGCCCCGCCCCTTGACTATCTTTCTAGTACTGGCCTTAGTAGTGGCGAAAATGGATATCGCACGACGCGGGGGGCGCCCGAAAAACCGGCTATGGAGGAATGGCGGAGAGGGTTAGATTTCTACATGGCGGCAGAGAGAGTTACTTATCGAGCAAGGGGCTGCCCCCAAAAATTCAGGAGAGTCTGGGCTAAGTGGAGACATTACCATGGACTAGAATGAGACTTTATGGACTAGTAAAATGTGGTTGGGGGGATCTTGGGCAGGATGGTATGCACGTTGGGGACCCATAAGTAATATACGAGTACTTTAATGCCCGTTCTTGTGTGCGAGATGGACGGGTGAGCCACACCGGGGGAGGGAGGGGACCAGGAGGGGGGAGGAGGGAGAGGGGGATTGGCGGGTTGCTGTTTCGAGGATTCTGTTAGTTTCTTATATTTTTTTCGCTCTATTGCTAGTTTAAAAGCAAAGTCTTCTACTGCGGGGTATGACATACAGTAATTAAAAGAAAAAGTTGCGTGACTGACGGCCAGGGCGGAATGTTGACGCCCTACCGTCTGCCCGTTTTATTGTAGTTGTGATACTCCTGATGCAACAATAAAAAGAATTAAAAAAAAAATAAAGAATTGTTATTTACCACCAACTAGAAGTTGGTGGTAAATAATGAAAACCCTTCAAAAAGCATTTTTTTTGCTTTAAAAATGGTGCCATGTTGCAGACATACATGCCCTAAGGGCATGTATGTCAGCAACATGTGCACCCATGTACAATTGAGGGGTGCAACAGGATGTCAAAGTGACACCCTGCCACCCTTCAATGTTTCCCCCAATTACCGAATCGGTATTTACAGATTCGGTAATTGACATTGATTCCTCAAGGCCCATAGGAATCAATGACAATTACAGACTCGGTAAATACCGATTCCTTAATTACAGAATCATACCGATTCGGTAATTAATTCGGTAAATATACCTACATCCCTGATTGCCAGTTCTTAAATACCGAATCGGTATGATTCGGTATTTAAGAATCGGTAATCTGGGATTACCTACATTGGGCCCTAGGTCTTAAAAGACATTGAAAAATACCAAATCAAGAATTAATTTAGAAATATATCATGCAAGGAGCAAAGTACACTTACATCCCTAATGACAATGAATTAACTAGAAACCCTGTGGGCAATGCTGATGCCATTGTCACGGTCTACTGATTTCTAGGTGATACGACGCGTTATGAGATTCTGCCAGAGGATCCATCCAAGAAACTTCTTAATACAATTAAAGCTATGGTTTTTACAGCTGGATGCATCATTAAAGCAGAGGCTGAATTCCTCATTAAAATAAATCCAAAGAGCCCTTATTTTTATATTTTCAAAAAATTAACAAGGCAAAAAGTACCCCAACTTGACGCTTGATTTTATCAATTTCAGCTCAATCTTAGAACCACTATATATACTCTGCTATTATTTCATGCCACATGTTGGAAAAACGCCATCCTTTGAAGAATAAATAAAAAATATAAAGGACATTCTGGAACCTATACATGATATGACCTTTGATAGTTCAACTCACCTGATAATCACTTTAGTTGTAAAGGGTAATATATCCGGGTATACCACTGGACGCTGCACTAAAAGTTACTCAGAAACGAAGACTAAGGGGGCCACTTGAAAATGCACTTCACAGGTGGACTTACAGTTAAAGTCTGGTGGGTGTCTTTAGAGGGAGGAGGTCGCGAGGGACTGGGGGCCACACGAGAAAAGCTGGCTGGCTGGCCAGTGCTGGGACCAGTAGGGCCGGGTGCAGAGCAAGCAAGTCAGCCGGGCATTGTGCGTCTTCAGGGTCCTCTGGATCAGGAGCCGCGCAACTAGGAGAGGCGATCTTGGGACACCTGGACCACTCAGGAAGAGGGTCTCTGGTGTCTCGATGGGTGCTTGCTTCTGGGTCTTTAGGAGTCTGGGGTTGACTCTTCTTGGTTTTTACAGTTGGGGGTTCGGTACCCCTGGTACTAATACGCCGCAGCTAAGGTAGGTCCTGGTGCCTCCAAACATAGTGGAGAGGCAGATCTGACCATCCAGGACTGTTGTACCTCTTCTGGCTTCAGTGCTGCATCAAGGTTGTAGGGGAGCAGCAAGTCGACAAGCCAGACTTTAAGGGACTGGTGCCTGAGGTGTGCGGGGGAGTGATACCTTCACTCCAAGGGAGCTTCCTGATGCTTTCTCGAAGGCTGGCGGTGCTCTGGGGTTCTTGTAGTCCTTGCAGGTTTCAGGCTGACACTGTAGTCAAGCCATTCTTGCACTCAACGGGGTTAGGCAACTTTTCTTTCTGCAGCAGGGAATCTCTTCTCGCGTAGCAGGTCTTATTTGGTCCGATGAATGGGAGTTTCGGGTCTCGGGAGCCACCTAAATACTGAATTTTGGGGCATTACAATGGAAGATAGGTTATACCCAATGAGCGGTCTACCTTTTGGTGTCTACATCCTCTAGTTACTAGTCCCTGTGTGAAGAGGTCCTGTCGTAGCCCTCAAGATGGTGGAATTTCAGGAGAGGGGCCTTGCCTGCCCTGCCCTAGGGATGATGCAGGCTGAGAGGGGACCCACCTCCTCATCAAACTAATGTTTCTGCTTTTCCTCTGCCCAAACGTGAAGCAGAAAGGGGGGCTTGGCCTCCCCCCACTATGCTGGGTCCTGGGTTGGATTTCAAAGTTGACATTGCCTTCGAAGCTTCCCACCCTAAAAGGTCACCCTGTCCTAGAGTAAGTGTGAAACACCCCCACCCAGAGCAGGGATTGTTTCTGTCCTCAGAGTGCTAGCTCTCATCCCAGGAGGTCAAAAACATGTCTGGTGGTGACAGGCTGGTGAAAACCAGCCAGAGACCCCACTAGTGTTTGGTTAAGTTTAAGGGGACCCTCTAAAAGTGTGAATTTATTAATAAATCTAACACTGGCATCAGTGAGGATTTATTAAAACAAGACGTTTGGTACCAATCAACGTACAAATCAGTGAAACCATCATGAAGCTAAGAAATTCGTGTTGACAAGTATCCAGCCCATGTTCTCCTTATGGCTTCCCTGTTGACTTGCATCACAGAATGGACTGGACATTGTAGGGGCATATTCGTTCATGCTGGTATCTCCACACATATGATCTAGTGCACCCTTCTTAGGGCTTAAGACCTGCAGTAAGGGTACCTTTTCTATATCTTGTGCAGTGTAGGGTTGGGAGGCACTTTCCTACACCCAAGCAGAAGAATTATCATGGAAACTGAAAAATAAACAATATCCTGATAAAGTTATTAATAAAGCAAGTAAACATGCTAGGAATAAACATCGAGAGGCTCTACTAGAAACAACTAAAACCTAAAAATGAAAGAATCATGTCACAATTTTCACACGGATCTCCAATAACATACAAACGATCATAAAAAAAAGAAATGGCTAGTCACTTTCTTTGGAAACCCCACTATTTTCCTTTAAAAGGGCACACAACCTTAGAGATATTTTGGTCCGTACCCAACCAGTCGCAGCTCCTGCAGGTAAGCACGGCGGGCAGGGGGGGATGTCGACCGAATAGGTTAAATTAAATAAATCCTATTCTGTCGTCTGTGAGCATTCCTCCATCCCCGCCCCACCACATTTACCTGCAGGAGCCGTGACTGTACTCAACCTACATCATGTGCACCTAAGAACCAATAATGTTAAGTGTGGTCTGCCACCTGTGGCCAGTCATTCCCCATGTCATCACTGCAACGTTTGCCCTCTAACCACACTTATGAAAGAGTGAGAGTTAGGCTATGTTACAATTGCCAACTGAAGAGTCACACTAATTGAAAAATAGATGAGACATATGATTACTTGCCAATGTCAACTTATTAATATAAATAATAAACAGTGGCGGTTCCTCCACTAAGGTGGAAGAGCATTGCCCAACTACTGCAGTGTCTCAGTAAAAGAAAGAAGAAATAAAATGATAATGTGGTGTTAATATTTTATTTTAATATTTTATTCTTCCCTGCTGCAGCAGCATGAGGGTGAGGCGGGGCTGCTTTGCTGACAGAGCTGGGGAGGAGTGGTGGGCACACTAAAGTGTGCATGATGCTTTGACCGGCCCTCTCAGGCCAGCCAATCAGTCATGATCAATTTAGCATGTTCTCTGTGCAGGCTGGATTACAGCCTGTATGGAGAACATGCCCAGGCGGCAGTATCGTTATCCTTAACAAGAAGGACTACCGTACAGAATGCAAACGCTTTCTGAATGATACCAAAAACTATCAACTGTTACCCCATGAGCTCAGTGATTAACTCAAAACCAAAATTCATAATCTGGTCGAGGAAGCTGAAAACACTGGTCAAATCACTAGACAAGAAGCACAGTTCCTTACTACCACCCCAGGGAAAATTCTGTACTTTTATACTGTCCCAAAAGATACATAAAAACAAGATCCCAACACAGGGACGCCCAATCGTGTCAGGTATAGGGTGGTTGTTGGGACGCCTTTCACGGTACCGGTTGAGGATACCAAAGACCTTCTGGGGCTAACTAACAACCTGGCTTATAACCTGGAGACCTCATTCCTAGTGAGCCTAGACGTTGAGAGTCGCTATACGAGCTTGCCACAAGACGACACCCTTACGGTACTAGAATTAGCACTGAACACCACATCCTGGAATTACCATTCACTGAAGAAATTCATACTGGAATGTGCAACTCTGGCACTTAAGGACAACTTTCTCAAATTTGAAGGGGACATCTACCTACAAAAGTAGGTAACTTCGATGAACAGCGTTTTTGCTCCTAGTGTGGCAGGCCTCAATGTCCACCACTTTGAGATGGCCCACCTTCAGTCTCGACACACCTCAAGTTCCCCAGATAAAATTGTATAAGCAATACATAGATTATATCGTCCTGATCTGGGAAGGAGATGACCAGTCTTTAGAAGCCTTCTGCCAATAGATAAACAGGTGTGACCCTAACCTGAAGTTTACTCACAACATCTACAGGCACCACATGATCTTTCTGGATTTGGAGATACAGGCAACAGCATGTAGGCTGATAAGCAAAATGCATTTCAAAGCCCACATCCTGCAACTCCTTATTGCACTACACAAGTTTACATCTGAAAACACTATGCAAAAACCTCCCCTTCGGACAATTGCTCCGGCTGCGAAGAAACTACAGCGAAGTCCAAGACTTCAAGGACCAGGCAAAAGCCCGGAGCACGAAATTGCAACAACGGGGCTATCCCAAAAACGAACGGAAAAGGCGAGAAAACGTGTAAGCAAACAGAACCGGGAGGGCCTGCTAGAAGCCAGACAACGCATAGACACGCCTATTCCACGCGCCCGGCCCAATTGTCAAAACCTACGAACTCAATCCACAATGCCTGGGGGATACCTAGCATCGTAGGCCACTTCCCATGTGGGAATTGCAGGGTTTGCCACATTAAAGAAACTACAAAACGCTTCCAACTTGAACAAGGCAAAAACGTGGCACATCAGACAGCACACAAACGGCACCACTGCAAATGCCGTCTACCGCATTGTATGCCCATGCGGCTTCACATACATTGGCATGACTAGCCGCAAAGTCGAAACCCCGATATGTGAGCACCGCAGCACCATCAGATGCAAGAAAAACACCACACGGTTAACCAACCATTTCCTCGAGGCAGGTCACACCACCACCGACATGCGGTGGGTGGCGATAGAAACTATTGACCTAAAGATCCCGAACATCCAGAGCCGCCTCCTGGAAAAACAGCAATGGATTTATCGATTGTCCAGCCATCTGATGGGCCTTAATGACAATATCCAATGGAATTCCCTCAGCAAATCACTCTGAGACTCGAACCATAGAGCCGCACCTCCTAGCTGTATTGTTAACATAGGTCATTTCTTTGGCTACTGGTATGACGTTTAATCCCTTTTGCCACTTTTGGAAATCGAATTTTCTTAATTTGGAATACTGCCTCTGGCACTTATGATACAGTAGGACAAATTGGTGAGCGAATCTCTTCGGTCACTCATCTGTTTTATGCCCATTCGCCTTTTTGCCTATCATTGATGCCCCGCTTCATTATTAAAAATAAATCATATTGTGCATGGGATATAAACACACGTTGTGATTCACCAGTTATTACTGATCCTCTAACCATATATCCCTGTTAGCGGAGCACAATCCATTCTAAGATGGTGCCGATGCATTGCCTACTCATACACAGGTGGCCAAGCTCTGCCTCAGACGAGACATTTTTGCATCCAACATGAACGCCACGCATGCGCATTAGCACCCCCAGCTCCGGGTCTAGCATCTCTTTTTTTCTCCCTGGCTCCATGCAAGCGCACACGCCCACCAGCTAAAGGCGCTTCCTGTTTCCACACGCCAGCAGCCAGGATCACAGGAGACCACAGCAGGTTTATAGCGTGCTACACGTCTTGATGAAGTGAGGCTACTCACCCCTATTTTAAACCGGCATTCCGACACAGCGAAGGACAGATTTGTAACCTTTGCTAACTACGTCTTTTCCACTCTATTCTCCTCCATTTAGAGTGTGACAATAGACGGCACCCCCAATTTTCTGCCTAACACTTAGAGTGTAATTATTTTCCCATTTTCCTTTTATACCAACACTGCTGCCTGCAATCGTTTTTAAGCACATGGTGTGGGCCCTAGCAAATCGCCGGCACACACGACCACGCCAGTGCCGATCATTCAGCACTTTAGAATTTCCCGGTTCACCTAGGGATACTCTAAGCACCTTACCAGCATGCCGCATGTCAGTCGATTTCGCATATAGCGCAATAGACACACCAATTATAATACAAGCATACTGCAATAGGGTCTCAGCTTCTAATCAACTGAGATTGGTGTATAAGTAGCAAACTCCTCCCTCCTTAGTGTGACTTTAGATAGACTCACTGTGTGTGCCAACTCATCTGAAACCAATACCTAGGCACTAAAAAATACACTAAAGATTGCATTTTATGTTGCATTGTCTCTGTTTTTTATGTGTCTTGTTTTTTTATTCTCTACAGGTTTTCAGGTCCATAAGTATACTGACACCACTGAGCACCACAACACACCTTAGCACATGTGTTGTATATTCACTTCTCAAGTGGCATGGTTTTTGCCACTCACGCACTTTTCACTAGGTCCTGACGAAAACCCTCTCACATCTTTTCTAGGGCTGGAACATGTAGACCGCACTCTAGACAACAGAGTATAATTCACTCCAGTAGTTGCGCTATCTGTTTTTAGCTGTATTCTGGGCCGCGAACATTAAACACATAAGGCAAGGATTCCCAGAGATACTTTCAAAGTTTTCACTACACCACTTCACACTAATTCACCACATCAGCTCCGCTGTAATCAGGCGGCGTAGCACAACCGGGGGGGCATTCGGCCACCCGGTTGGGACCACAATGATGAAGCATGACACCAACTAGGTTGGAGTGTGTGAGGGGTCCTTTAATAAAACCTAATGGTTCCCTGACACTGTTCACTATAACAGTGAGTCACATTCCTTCGTAAGTGGTTTCGTCCAATATGTTTCAGATGAACATGCCCAGGCCCCATCTGAGCGGCGATTGGTTTGGAAGAGCCTGGCTGCTTCCTGTCGGCGGACGCAAGACGACGTGGGACAGCGCGAAAGGGAGCCAAGGGAATTTTTCTATTTTTGCCAATTATAGCTTCTCACCCCCTCGCGTCCCCCCCACCACCCCAGATCTGTGTTGGCCACCACTGATAATAAAATGGCAAATAAATCAATAACTAGCATTAATAAGCATAGGAGTACCATCTAATGTCAACATATCACCACAAAACTAACAGGTCACTTTATAGAGAGCACAAATCAAATGACTTAACGTGGTTAGTTTAGAAATATTACACAACCAAAGTAAAATACATTAAAAAAACTTTTTAAAAATAAAGATGGATATTCAAGCTCAAGACTGCCATCGCAGGCCTGAATTATGACATATCATCTTCCTTACCGGTTTAGAAATGGCAGGTTCTAGAGAAAACACTAAAAAATTATTCAGACCACATGTCTATGACTTTCTGTATAAACTACTAAATACCAATGAAATCCAGTGCCTATGTGGGGAGTGACTTGCCCAAATCCATCTTGAATTAGGAAAAGGCTTGTAGCTTCTCCGACATTATTAAGAGCCAACAAGTAGCCTGAAGTATGATTTTTGCTACCTGTTTAAAAGATGTGAAATTATGGACAGATCAAATATTGAGAGGAAGTTAATTCCAGGGTTTAAGCCCCAACACCCAAAAGCACATTCCTCCTGCCCGATGCCTCCTAATACGAAGAACTTTCAGCAAGACTGAGTTGCTGGTTCAAAAGTTCCTTCAGGGGGAAGAACGGGATATCAAATCTTTGATAAATTCGGGTATGGTTTTGTAATATGTATTATATACCAAACAAGCTACTTAAAGAGCAACGCTCTTGCTCACTGTCAACCATCCAAAGCTCGGAACCTAGTCAATAAAATATGATCCACTTTTTTCAATCTTGCCATAATTTTGACAGCCATGTTTTGTAGTCGCTGACGTTTTTCTAGGGCACTGCTACTCAAGGTCTTATAGATGGCTTTACAGCAGTCAAAGCGGTATAGGACACATGCTGCAATGACATGGCCAAAGGTTTCTTGAGGAAGGAAAGGGTGTTTTAAAACAAAAATTTAAAGACTGAACAATAGCAATCTCCGTTTTCCAAACCTTTAGGATCGGAGGAAGAGCGGTCATGTTTTGATCAAAAATCACTCCAAAGTTATTTACTTTAGTAACTAGTAGGAACTGGTCAGAGAACACGGTTTCAGAGATTTTCATTGCTATTCAATATCAATCCCTATAACTTCCCTACGTTTAATCCAAAGTTGAATTCTTTGGAAGCACTCTTTCAGCTCATCAATAAAGTTTGTGGACCTCTGCTTAACTTTTAGCAAACGTTAAAGTGTCATCAGCATATGCATAGCACTCAAAGGCAAAAGAACAAAGAGGAGTACAATGGGCTTGGATGTTTATATTATATTGAAAAACATAACAGGAAAACAATGTAAGGTGCAGGTCTGACCCAAGAGGACCTCACAAGTAAGGGTAGATTTGTGTGAGTGAAAAGTTGGCAAAACCACTGACTGATCCATCTGCCGAAAAGGAGAACCAAGAAAAAGCCTTTCTTCTGAATCCAATCGACTAAGTAGCAGGTTGTGGTTGACTGTATCGAAGACTACAGAAAGAATCTTATAAAAGAATCCCTCTGCAAACCTCGGAATAATTAGCACGTTCTAAATGTCTGCACAAATCAAAACAGTCACCATGTCCTGCTTCCACACCCGGAAGATGCTGAAAAAGATATTAGAGTGTCTACCCAACAATACCAGGAACACCATCACCCAAGCCCTTATCACCAGCAGACTGGCCTGCAGGGAACCCCCTCTACATGGGAAAAACCAACCAACTCACAAAAAGACTTCAGACTGTTCTTAATGCTGCAGCCTGACTGATCCTCAACCTCCTACACCTGCCTCACGTCACACCATACCTGACGGAACTCCACTGGCTCCCATAACATAAGCCTGCACAATTCAAGCCCTCACCCACACATGCATAGCATCACACTACACAAGTCCAGCCTACTCTAACAGCTGTGTGCAGCTCCACCAACCTGCCAGGCACCTCCACTCAGCCAGACTATCACTAGCATACTTTCTACTCATACACAAAAGCAGATCAAGCGGTTGTGCATTCTTGTTCACTATTCCTAAAGTGTGAAACGACCTCCCAGTTCACAAAAGAGCCTCCTCCCTTCCTGAATTCTGCAAGAAGCTGAAGACCAGACTATTCAAGTCCCCCAAGACTAGCTGCACAGGCCAGGAAAAGTGGCTGGATACCCTCACATGCGATAATGTGCTATAAAACTACACATAACACAAAAACATAGTAATAAAGTAGGGGGCATTGAAAGTGTTCACTGCATAAGAACAGTGACTGGGGTCAGAAAAACCTTAGAAATAAACTGTAACAAATTAGAAAAATCACTTTGAGGGCAAGGTAATACGAGAACCCCACAAACTTAAGCAACTCGAAGAACAAACAAAAATATGCAAGTAAGGCTCTGATGTCTTGATTACAGGAAATATTTAGAATGCTCAGTCTGAAGAGGATAAAACAGGATAACATTCATTAGTCAGGTTTGCCAAGCCGGAAATAAGACGCAACCATAACAGAATTAAAGGACCAGCAATAAGGCGCCTTTTACCCACGAAAAGAAATCAATTATCTTTTTATGTAATATTAGGCAAAGCTTCAAAAAGATACAAACATAGCAACCCTGACACCATGGACTGAAATTTAGAAACCACAGCGCTACAACACACAAATAATTACTAAAGTCATGAGTGACATTGTGCCAGGTAAATTCACAGAACAAATAGATTCCCAAATGTCTATATTGTAATTAGCAAAATATTAGTGCAAGAAACTGGATTATTTGGAGTGGATGTCTACCCACCTCAAGTAACAATCACAAGCCTTGTTAGGCTGAACTGTCAAAACCACTAAATTAACCTGCGATCAACCCCCTGGTAGCTATGGCACAGAGCAGACAGGCTTGACTAAGGGGTTTCATTTGGAACACTGCTGGTTACTCTTCTGTTGGGAACCTACCTGCCACCAGTCTGTGAGGATTGCAACGCTGCCCATGCTGCTCCCGTTGTCACGAACCTCCCACTGAACTAGACGCAGGTTGCTCAGGACTACAAATCCCAGCATCCTCGGCCGGCGCCCACCACCGGCGTCACACCTAAGCGCCAGGAGGCGCTCAAAAACGCTTTAGGCTGGGCCACCCCTCCAACATCGTCATCAGAACCCCAAGGCAACACCGAAAGACAGGAAGAAGTCGTATGGACTGGGCAAAAGTGATAAAAAGCCGTATTGCATCATACCAATAAACCCCAAGGAGGCACTTGAAGGGCCCCCTTTTACATTAAGGGTCCAGGAAACACAGAGGCTACTGGGGTGGAACATAAAAAGTTACTAAGGTACTGTCCTCTCATTTGGTATTTCGTCCAATATAAGTCTAATATAAGTTCACCAATTTGCGGGATGAGCAAGCGTAAGGCAAAGGGCTCTCTGGTGGGGGGGGGGTGTTAAGGAGACTCTCGACGCCTTCCTCACGAGAGCGGAGTCATTACTAGTCCACTAAATACAGATTGCTGAGAAGAGACTCTCTCTGGACTCGTGGCACAAAAGTGATCGTCAATGGGTAGTATACCCACAACTAAATCACCCATGCTGGGGCTCCCCTAGGCCAAGTTAAGCCAAAAGGTGGTAACAATGCAAATGGCTTAACCTCCGCCGCTCCCTCGCCACAGGCGGTGGGCCTGTTAATCCAGACCATCGAGCTGTTATCTGATGAAATAAGCCCGCCACAGATTAACGTAGAATCGAGCGAGGGGAGCTCTGAATCAAATTCTGTGTTATCTCACGGGGTAGGGTTGGCGAGGGAGAGATTGTACTGGCTGTAGAACCAACTGGCGTTAAAAACTACCCCAAGGGAAGGTGGGGAGATGGTCACCCGATCTAAAAGGGCCTTAAAAGTCAAAAGCACTACAAATAGTGTGGCCAACCCACTGGCTGACTCTTTGGCCTCAGCAAAGCGAACCGGGGGGGTGGGGGGGGTGGGCATCCCATTCCTAAATCTAAATCAAAGCAGAGGGTTGCCCCCAAAGCTACCAGGTCTGAAGACATAGAAGGTCCCGCAGACCAAATTGTGGAGAGGCGGTGATGAACCGGGGGGCGGATAAAGAATTGTGGTCCAGGTTGGAAACAATGTTAACTACCCATCTAGGGCTAGTACCTGAAAAAATCAATTTGGTGGAAGGAAAACTGTCCTTGCTTCTTGCACAGAATAGCATTCTGACCACTGTGGCCACGGGGCACCCAGTTAACAGATCGGGGGCACCAGAGGGCCCTAACTCATCAAAGGTATTGACTACCCTAGAGAGAAAAGAGGGTGGGAACTAGGAGTATGAACAGCTTGATGGCATAAAGGATGGTGTAAATAAAGGGTTAACTGCGGGGCCTATTGATGGAAATGTACCAAGATTAAAGATTATCCCGGGAGATAATAGGCACATGAGGGTGGGAACTTCAGGTCATAACCCTAACCCTAACCTAGGTCCCGCAAATATAGAGGGTAGAATACCTACACCCCCATGATACTGAGCCCACATTAGCCGACTTCGCCCGGGGTACTCCGGGCTTGCCGGTTTTAGATCTACCCCCGGCATCATGCCCATATACAGTGGTTTTGATAGAAGTCCCGACCTGTAGCAGAGACAGAGAAGAAACCCTGAGAATGCTGATTAACAAGGCGGCTCACTGGATGAATAGAAATGTAGGTTTTAATATCTCAAACCATAGGCATATATTAATGGCTAGAAGGGTGTCCTGGATTGGAAGCAGCAGGAAGTGCTTTCCAGGAGATAGTGTGATTCTAAACCTAAGGTATCCGGGGTTGGTACGTGATCTCCTCACCCAGTGCAAGGGGCCCTACTATGAGGAGGGTGGCTCAAGTATTAAAATGCTCTCCCTGGGATTTTTTTTTACAGGGATAGGACTTGTGTAAATAATCGTGATGAACACAGGGGACATTTAGTAGGACCTAATCGGGGGGGTTTGACTGTCCCGTTAACTAATCGGTATGCCCCTCTCAATAATGTATCAGCCCTAAATGACAGATTGACTGGCCAGTGGGACTTCAATTAGGAATGGTCATAGTTTGGAGAGCTTGTCCCTTAACGCAGACATGGGAGGGATAGTTATGACAAAGGTTAACAAGATCATTACAACCTAATTACCTGAAGAGCCTTGTGGGCCTGGTTCTTATGGGAATAATCAAGTACCCAACGCATTTCACAGTCCTAATACCTGCTCTATGTCAGATAGCTCTGACTTTCTCAGACAGGGTAGCTTTGAGATAATTTCCTGGAATATAGCAAGACTTTCAGCTAAATTTCAAAATAATGACTGGCTAGCTTATATAAAGAAATTCCAGGTTATTTGCCTTCAGGAAACGTGGGAGGTGGATAGTAGTGCGTTTCCTTTAGAAGGTTACAAAATGTATTTTGTACCAGCACGTAAGGCAGCTTCTGGGTGAGCAAGGGGGGGACTGATTACATATGTGGACTTGAGGTTACAGGGGAGATGGAATGATTTGGGCTGGAATTCAGATTTTATGCAGGGGATTAGATTTCATAACAAGGGTCACAAGCTAATTTTTATCAATTTTTATAATGCAATTTTAGTGGGACAGACTACAATAAGATTGGACGAGTTGGAGTTTAGGCTGGCAGGTATACAAGGGGCGCGGATGCCCCAGTTGGTGTTACTTGGCGATTTTAATTGCCATCTGTTCCCATATTTGAAAGTAAATAGGGGGGATTGGTCATCCTGCCCCCTGGAAGAGGGCCCGCACTTGGAGCATACAAGGGAGGGAAGGGTGTTAAGTAAGGTGTTAGGCACACACGCCCTCACACACACTATGGACCTGATTAAAGTAGGGGAGGACAGAATGGTCTATCCAACTTTTAAAGGTAGAGAAAGTGACTCCTTCATTGACTTTATTTTGGTTTCCAACATGCTAAAGCACTGGATTTTAAGCTTTAAAATACATGCAAGCATTTTTAGTGACCACAACCCTTTGGTCATGTTGCTCAGGAACCCAAACCCGAATAAGCACTCTTTAAAAATGGGGGAGAGTGGCACAGTAAGTGCCACTGATCAAGGAAGGAGGCTCAGATGGTCCCAGATTAATGGTGAAGCCTTTTATAGAGCTTTAATGTCAGACAAAGAACAGCAGGTTTGGAAGTGCTTAAACTTTTTTTGATAATCAATTTTTATTGCAGTTTTTAATACAGGAAATTCCATTGGTAATAAGTCACATAACATAGCTGAAAACCCCTCACCCTCCCCGATGACAACACAGTTCATATAGGTCTTTACTGAGTAAGGAAAAGGTCCCTCAACCTCACACTGACGAATCGGGCAGGGCCCATCAGGATGGAATTAGGCCAAACCATTTGCCCCACACTTTGTTGAACACCTCTGGGCATCCCCGGGCCTCAAAGAGGGATTCCTCCTGCACCCCACACTGGTCTACCCCCCTCCTCCACTTCTGCAGGGCCAGCGCCTCAGCTTGGGACCATCTAGCCGCTATATCACGCTTCGCCACTGCCAACGCTGTTCCCAGGAAGCGCTTGTCTGCCCGGGAGCCATCCAGGCCATCGAACACTCCCAGTAATAGGTGTCGCGGGTCATGGGGAACCACCCATCCCCCGAATGGATGTAAGGCCGGATACAGCCACACCATGTGGTAGAAGTCGGCTGGAGCACCAGCACAGCACACGCAGGACGGGGATGCTCTCAAGCCGGCTCGAAAGAGACGCGCCGGCGTGAGGTAAGCCGTGTGGAGATAGTAAAGCTGTACCAGGCGTAACTTTGAGGATGTGGTGAGTGCTTTAGGTGCCATTAAGGCGTCGCGCCAGTCTGCCTCATCCAAGGGGCCCACCCACTCCTCCCACCTTTCCCTAAGCCGATCCAGAGATGTGGGTCAGTTATTTCTCAGAGCCCGGTATATAAGGGACACCCCCCTCTCCCCAGGTCTCCCATCATGACTTGGGCTTCTAGAGGGTTAAACTCCGGGAGGGAGGTGGGTGCTGGGAGGTGTATGTGGAGGGCGTGACGGAGTTGCATGTATTTGAAAACTGGGAGGGGAAGAGGGCGTGTCTGCATTGAAGGTCGGTAAATGAGCGCATGTGGTCTCCCACCCACACGTCCCCAAATTGTGAGACCCCCACCAAGTCCCAATGGCGGAAACCCTCCAGGGATGAGACCTCCCGCAACCAGGTGCTATGCCAGAGGGGCGTCTGCCTAGTCAGCTTCCGGTACCAGGTCACCAGGCGAAGGGCAGCTCGCCAGGCCATAAACACAGACCTGGTAATGGGGGGCAGGGATTGTGGCACCGGGGAGCCATATAGGTAGCCCTGAAGCTGTGCAAAATCTAGGGCATCAAGCTCTACCCGATAAGCTGGGTCGGACTAGCCGCCCGCAAACCAATCATGAAGCACAATGAGTCTTGTCGCTAGGTAATAAAAATGAAGGTTGGTGACACCCATACCGCCGTCAAAGGGGGGAATCCGGCAATGGGACAAGGACATCCGCGGCCTCCCGCCACCCCACAGAAATCGGGTGAGTGTGCAGTCCAGTTCCCTGAACCAGCTGCTCGAGAGGTGGACCGAGATGTTTTGGAGAATGTAAAGAAAACGGGGGAGGTTCATCATTTTGAAAAGGGCACTCCTGCCCAGCGGGTTAAGGGGAAGGGACTGCCAATTCCTAAGATCGATTTTCATCCGGGAGACCAGGGGGGCAACATTGAGGGCCCATTCCAGCTCTGGCAGAAGGGTCACCCACACTCCCAGGTATTTAAATGATTGTCTCCAGAGGGGGATCATTGCCTGCCAGTCGAAGCAAGCCCGGGTGGGGTGTAGAGGAACTAAAGTAGACTTCTTCGGGTTGAGGCGGAGGCCTGAGACTTGTTCAAAGTCTGACAAGGCTGCCAGAGATCTGGGGCCGGAATGTTCCGGGTCAGCAAAGTCGAGCAGAACGTCGTCCGCGTATAGAGCGATTTTATCCACGTGGCTCTGATCCCACACCCATCCCTGGATAAGGGGGTCTTGTCGAATTAACGCCGCCAGGGGCTCCTTTGCCAGAACGAATAGGAGGGGTGAAAGAGGGCACCCGTGGCGGGTGCCCCGACGGATCGGGAATGGCTCCGAAATCGCACCGTTGACGAGTACACGGGCTCTAGGGCGGTTATAAAGGACCTGGACCAGGCGGCGGAAGGGAAGACCGAAGCCCATTCGCTTCAGGACATCCCTTAAGTACCCCCAGTCCACTGTGTCAAAGGCCTTTTCAAAGTTAACTAGGAGAAGCGCCAAGTACGGGGACAAGCGTTGTCGGTGGGCCAGTGCCAGGTGGAGACGACGGATGCAGTGGCGGGTGCCCCTGGCCGGCATGAACCCGCATTGGTCAGGGTGGATCAGGTCTTGTAAAATGTGCCGGAGGCGGTGGGCTATTGCAGTAGCTTAGATTTTAATTTCGGTGGTTATCAGCGAAATTGGGCGGTAATCAGCACAGTTGAGGGAGGGCGGTTGTGTCTTCGGGATGACCACAATGGTCGCCATATCAGACTCAGAGGGGAAGGACCAGTCTTCAACCACCTGGCAGAAAAGCGCCGTTAAGTGGGGAACCAGGTCATCGCGGAACACGGAGTAGTACTCCTGGAGAAAGCCATCGGGTCCGGGCGTTTTACCAGAGCGAAGCAGAGTGATAGCCCCGTGGATTTCTTCTGGCGTGAGGGGGCCGTCCAGGATGTCTGCGGTTTCTCGAGGGAGACTAGGAAGGTCAGTTCTAGATCCCTCCAACAATTGAGCGAGGGAGGCTCGGGGGGGGGGGGGCGTGCCGCGTACAGAGCCGCGTAGTACTGGGCAAAGGCTTAGGCAATAGCCCGCGATGTCACAAGATGGGTCCCGTGTACTGTTCGAATCTCCGGAATGATGCGGTGAACGCTGGAATAGGAGATCAGATTATGTAGCAATTTGCCATTTCTCGTCACCCCAGCCATAAATATGGGCTACGGAAGAACGCCGTAGCATTTTCGCCGATTCCAGGGAGAGCCGACGAATCTCATTGCGGACAAGCACCAGCTGCCTAGAGGAGTCGGCGTTATCATTGGCCAATTGAGCCTGTTCCAAACGAACCGCTCTGGATTCCAGCTGCACCAGTTGGGTGACTTGGGCAGCATGTTTGACATGCACTAACCCCCTTGCCACCCCCGAACCACCGCCTTGCCCGCCTCGCAGAGCATTCCCTGCGAGGGGACCGACCCTGTGTTCGCAGAAAAGTAATGGCGGAGCTCTTGGCCAAGGGACCCCAGCAATTCGGGGTCTTGCAAAAACCATGCGTTTAACCGCCAGGTCGCCCTGGGGCCCGTGGGGGGAGACCCGATATGGAGGGAGATCGGGGAGTGATCAGAGATTTCCCTGGGGAGAATCTCTACCCCGGACACCAGCTGGCAATCCAAGGCAGGCATCAGAATTAAGTCTATGCGGGAATGGGTATGGTGGGCGGCAGACGTGTGCGTACATTGTGTCTTTCGGGGATTCCACACTCTCCATACATCGCAAAACCCATTGCCGAGGCCCAGCCCACGAGACTCTTCGCGGAGGCCAACCGATGGGGCGAAGGAGGGCCCGTCACATCTCTAGAGGGCTGTAGGACAGCATTAAAGTCTCCCCCGACGACAGTAAGGCCCTGGGGTAGGGAGGAGACCACCTGCGTGAGGCGCCAAACGGTGGATGACAAGAGCGCCGGGAGAACATAGGTGCAAAGGAGGTTCACAGGGTTACCCTCAACCATCCCCGACACGGCCACGTATGTTCCTTGCGTGTCGGTGGCGACGTCAACCACAGTAAAGGGGAGCCCCCGTCTCAGAAGGATGGCCACCCCTCGGGAACCCCTAGCAAATCCGGAGTGCCAGACCCGGCCAAACCCGTAGCGGGCCAGGAAGTGGCATTCGAGAACCCAGAAGGTGTGTTTCCTGGAGAAGCAGGGCATCAGGCATGTATTGGCGGGCCGCTCGGAGCACTGCAGTACGTTTAATGCGGTCTAGGAGGCCGTTCACATTCCAGGAAAGAATGTGGAGGGGCGTGTTGTTAGTGTGGGTCATGTGTGAAGGTGATGACTGGCGCGAAGCAAGTGGACAAGAAGGACCCCTTACAGTCAGGTGGAAGACTACAGCCGGGTCCAGGACCCCAGGGCATGATTAAATGGAGATAGGGGTGTGCGTGACAGCTGAAGGAGATAGCAGGACATGCGACTACCAATGGGAACGGAACACGGCGGCCAAAAACAACAAACTCCCAGGAGACAACGGTCCCCCCTCCCGCTCCCCCCACCCTATACTTCAGAACGGGAAGTATCTGTCGCCCGAACAAGTCACTAACACCTCACAGTGCGACAACAGCTAAACTAAAACGGTTAGCAACCACACAATTGCGATATGGCCGAGTCGGACCCCCCTCCATGTGTTCGGATGAAATACTGATAGCAAGTCACATAAGGAAAGAAGAAAACATGCATCTCTGTGCTGAAGTTTTCAGACTCAGGATTACATCGATATGAATACCCCATCAGACCAAATTGGCAGGTTCCCTACGAGTTGATTCACTGAGTCAAAGGCATGCTCGGTCATGATGAGCCCCCAGTCGGAGCCCCAGGCGCAGATGGCAGCGTCACTCATGACTCAGTGTCTACATCAGAGCCGCGGATCACGGGGCTCCCGGACAAGTCGGAGTCCGACCGGGCCCGCCTCAGAGTTTCACCGGGCCCAGGGACGCTGCCCAGGTCGATCAAGGAGGAGGGCGGAGGCTCAGGGCCACGTTCCTGAGCCTGGGCCGAAGATGGTCTGATCCGCACCTCCGGCGACTGGGAGCCACCACCTCGGCGGCCGGCCCTCTTCCGGGAACCGGTTCTACGTAGCCTGGGCTTTGGCGCGGTCTGATTCACGCGCTCCGGGGCTCTCTGGGAAGGAGAAAGAGTCGCCTTAGACCGGAGGGGCCGCTCCTCCGTAAGCCAGGTCAATGCGGCTTGGGGAGAATCAAAGAAGAAGGCCTTGTTCTGAAAGAGCACTTTAAGCCGGCCCTGGAAGAGGAGCCCATAGAGGAGGCCCAGCGCCCTCAGGTTTTGTTTAACTTCGTCGTATGAGCGGCGCTGCGACTGAACCTCCCTAGAATAGTCCGGGAACACCATTATCTTGGATTCCTGGTGATGCAGCGGCCCCAGCTCTCTGGCTGTCCCCAGGATGGCGTCCCAGTCGCGGAAGTTCAGAACCCGGAGGATGATGGGATGGGCCGGAGCGCCAGGTGGTGGCTTTGGGGCAAGCGGGCGATGAGCTCGCTCCACTGCAAACCAGGGGGAGAGTTTCTCCTTTGGCATCCAAAAGCGGATCCAGGTTTCCATAAAGGCGGCAATGCTGTCCTTCTCCACTACCTCCGGGAAGCCCAGGAGACGCAGGTTGTACCGGCGGCCCTTTTTTCAGCATCCTCGGCCCGACGATGGTGCTCAGAGGTTTGTGACTGGAGACGGGCCACTTGAGACTTGAGGATGTTGACGTAGTCTTCCACTGTGGAGATATGGGATTCAGCCTCTGTGATAAGTTCCGTAGCCTTGCGAAGGTCCTGGCGGATGAGGCCCACGTCGATCCGCACCTCCGCGATTTTGCTTTAAACTGACGCTTGAGACGCGTTGATCGCCTAAAGGATGGCCGACTGGGTCAGAGCCAGACGTTGCCCTGCCACCAGGTCCCCGATCCGTTTTCGCAAACTGCTCCATCGTTGTTTGGGTCGTGGAGCCAGAGGTCGGGGGTCGCGGGTCTTGCCCATAGTTGCAGACAGTCAACCAACATGGGCCGGGGGGGAAGGGGTGCAGTTCTCAGCAGCGTCCTAACCACCCGATGTGATGGCCGATCCGCACCCCGACCTTCAGATCGCCTGCAACAGGCCTCGGCAGGATGTCAAGGTGCAGGCGCTCGCCGCCGCCCGGAGGAGGAGGGTTCGTGGATTCGCCACCCAGGGTCTCTCCATGGCGCCCCTTCTCCCTGGGTGGGGGGAGCGCCGGGGCACAGTCCGTTCACGCCCGGGCCGGGGGGTCGGAGGACCACCACGCGGGGGGCAACAGGGGAGGAAGCAGTGTGAGAGCCCAGGCTCCGGAGCAGATAGTGCGGGCTCAAACTCGCCCCCCCCCCGCAGGTGCCCCCGGCTACAGCGGCACCCCCAGCCAGCGGGCCTGGTCTGAGAGGAACAGCCCCACCCCGTCCCAGCTCGACCTCCAGCAGCGCCCCTAGAGGGTAGGTCGTCCCCGCTCCCAGGAATGGAATGGAATATGTTTTTGTTAAGCGCGATAGCTACCCGCAGGCGTCCCAGCGCTATAACTGAGTATGGTGTGGAGAGGCGGGTCTGGAATTATTTCCTGAAGAAAAAAGTTTTTAGTTTTTTACGGAATAGCAGGATGTTTGGTTCTGACCGGATGGAGAGTGGAAGGGAGTTCCATAGCCTTGCTGCGTTAGTAGAGAACATTCTGCCTCCGCTTCTTTCTCTTTTGTATCTGGGGATGATGACCTGGAAGGCAAGGGATGATCTCAGCTGCCTGTTAGGGTTGTAGGGAGTGATCAGGGTGTGATTAAGGACTGCTCCTTTCCTCCAGTAGGCACGGTGGGCAATGCACATGCTTTTAAAGTTAACCCTGTCTTTTACCGGTAGCCAGTGAAGTGCTCTTAGTTCAGATCTCACTGATTGCCGGCGGGGAATGCGCAGGAGGGTACGAGCCGCGCAGTTTTGAATCACCTGCAGTTTTTTCAGGGTAGATTCAGGGGAGCCTAGGTATAGGGCATTGCCGAAGTCAAGCCGGGAGAGGATGAGACCCTGGACCATGATCTGTCTGGCCTTGAGAGGAAGGAGTGGTAAGATCTTCCGAATGAGTCTGATGATACCCATGCAGGATGCTGCTAGTTTTGTTGCCTGGTGGCCGAAGGTCAGAGCAGAGTCCAGCCAGATGCCCAGGCTCTTGATGGAGTCCCTGGGCGGGGGGGCTGGGCCAAGTGAAGGGGGCCACAGAGAGTCGATGGATTTTTGGGGGGAGTTGCCTAGCACCATTAGCTCAGTTTTCTCTCCGTTGAGTTTTAGGTAGGACTGACTCATCCAGGTGCAGACTGCTTCCATGCAGTTTCTAAGTTCACTTGGGTGGGAGGAGGGATGAGTGAGAGTGACCACCAGTTGCGTGTTGTCGGCGTAGGACACGACTTGAATGCCGAAAGGACGGATTATTTCTGCGAGGGGGAGCATGTAAATATTAAACAGTGTGGGGCTCAGGGATGAGCCCTGAGGCACTCCACAACTGAGGGGTTTGCTGGGTGAGGTGGTATTGCCCTCGCAGACTCTGAAAGAGCGGTCCGAAAGAAAGGAATGGAGCCAGGCTGCTGCAGTAGAGGTTATTCCGAGCTCTGACATTCTGTGACGTAAGATGTCGTGGTTCACAGTGTCGAAGGCGGCACTCAGGTCCAACAAAATAATGGCCGCAGTGCCACTCATCTACAATCTTTCTGGCACCTTCTGTTACTGCTAATAGTGCAGTTTCGGTTCCGTGCATGGGGCGGAACCCAGTCTGTGAGGTGTCCAGGGAGTTATTTTCTTCTAGGAATTTGGTGAGGCATTGGTTAACGTATTTTTCTGTGACTTTGGTGATCCATGGTAGCAGAGAGATCGGGCGGTAGTTTCCCGGGTTCGTCTGATCCAGGTTGGGTTTCTTCAGGAGGGCTTTAACTGTGGCTTGTTTCCATTTAGGGGGGACAATCCCTGTTGAGAGAGAGTTATTAATCAGATTCAGAATGGTTGGAAGGATGGTCGGCGTAATAGTTTTTAAGAAGCGGGCTGGGGCTGGGTCGCTGGGGGATCCGGATTTTACTTGAAGTATTATGGATTCAAGGCTGGCATGCTCCAAAGGTGGAAAGGTTTCAAGAAGGGCGGGGGGGAGGGCCTGATATACTGCAGATCTGGGAGGGGGTGAGGAGGAGGGGGGAAGGAGGAATAGATTGTGGCTATTTTGTTATAGAAATAGTCAGCCTGTTCATTGCAGCGGGTTTGGGCGGTCAGAGGGTCTGGTGGTTTATCTGGGAGTTTGAGTAGGTTTTTAGCAATCTGGTAGATCTCCTTGGGCTTGGATGCTGCTTCATTGATCTTATTTTCGAAGTAAATGGCTTGAGCTTTTTTTATACTGGTTTTATAGGATTTTATAGACGCACAATATTCGATTTTACTGCTGTGGGAGTTATCCAGGCGCCATTTCCTTTCCAATCTTTTGCACATTCTCTTGAGAGTGCGTAGGTCCTGTGAGAACCAAGGGGCATTATTTGGTCTATGTTTGGAAGGAAGGTCCTTAAGAGGGATGATAAGGTCAAGGGAGGTTGTGATCCAGTTATTAAAGTTGTCGTTGCTGACAATTGGATCTGAGTTATTCCGTGGAACGGAGGATTCCAGTGTGGAGGTCCACTGATTTGTGTTGAGTTGGGACCACTTGCGGCCTCTGCTAGGTGCGGAGGGAGGTGAGGGGCGGGATCCTACTGGTGCCCAAGTGAATGGGATCAACGAGTGGTCTGACCAAGGGAGAGTGATGGGAGGGCTAACTGTGAGATGCATACAGTTGCTAAAGATAGGGTCCAGAAGGTGACCTTTTTCGTGGGTGGGTTCTTGGACTAGCTGGGAGAGGTCCAGTGCCAGTAAGTTATTGCGGAGATCAGTGGCAGCTTGGTTTAAAGAGTCGTCCAGATGTACGTTTAGGTCACCTAGTAGGGTATAGTTAGGTGAGGAGCATACACCATTGGCTATCTGTGGGGCAAGCTGATTTATAAAATTGGTCGGGGTACCAGGTGGTCGATAAATAAGGGTTCCTGAGACCTTGCAGGTGGGGGAGAAGTCCAGCGAGAAGGTGAGATGTTCGCAGCTGGGAAGATTCGAGGGGAAGGAGCGGCAGGTATAGCGGTTTTTATAGATAATGGCTATGCCGCCTCCTTTCCCTACTGGTCGATCGACTCAGTGTATTAGGTAATCAATGGGGAGGGCTTGAATGACATCGGGGTCAGAATCAGAGTTGAGCCATGTTTCCGTAAGGAATATGGCATCCGGCTCTTTGTCCGAGATCAGCAGGGATAATTCAGTGGCATGTTTGGGTAGGGATCTGCAATTAAGCAGAAACATACGAAACGAGGGGGGGTGTGAGGGGGGGTGACTGAGGAACATACAATGCGGACAGTCGAAGAGTTGTGAAGTTGGGTTCCAGGACATGAGGCAGCGATCATCGGTGTGACCACGCAGTTGATGTAGCGTGTAGGAGGAATAATGTCTTGGTGGATTTTGACCAGCGGTTGTGGCCCCTGGTCCCGGCCTGTCGCGGACGGGCGCAGACGGGCTTGCCTTTGGCGCGCCTTCGGCGCCGCCGCTGCGCCTCCTGGATAGGGGAGTCATTAAGTAGTGGGAGCGCCTCGGGGTGGGCGGGGCCTAGCAAGGGGATCGGGTGCCTCACCTAAGATGGCGGCCCCGGAAGTAGGTTTGTGGTAAGGGAGCCGAAGGCTCTGATGAATCTCGAGGGGGCCCAGGAACCGCTCTGAGTCAGCGGCGGCCCGACTTGTCAGGGTAAGTCCAAAAAATTGTAATAGAGTTTTAGCTACTGTGCAATTTAAAAATCGGGCTTTCCCGAGTGTGCAAATTAGGACAAGTGCAGTTTTAAAATCAGGCAACAAGCAGTTTTTTCGTCGTTTCCACGCTGTCCCGGCTTTTCGCCTCAGGACCACAACATACACCACCACACACACTAGTAATCAGAGCCCAGCACAGGCAGCCGGGGGGGTCGATGGCACTCGAGGATGGGTCACTCAGAAACACCTGTAACCGGGCAGAGGTCCGTACAGCCCTGTACCTGCCCCCAGGGACCACAGGATGACCAGGGTCCGCCTGACCCGCTCACCAGATGAATCCAGCAGTTCCCCGCGCCCCCACACCGCGCTCCCAAATTGGCAGAGGACGCGAAAGTCAGTAGCAGACAAGAAGGGAATGTGACCCACGGCGCAGCCCCTCCCAGGCCAGGATGGAGGCGCGTATGTCCAGTAGCATCCACGCAGTGGCCTCCCGTCCCCAGGGGGCAGCCCACCAGCCAGGGCACCGCAACTGTCCTCAATCCTCTCGGCCACCCCTGGGGAGCACACATGCACGGTCCCAGTGGTCCGGAGCAGGGTCCGGGGAAGGCGGCACGGAGCTGATCTCCTACTCCCAGCCCACTCCACAGGGAGGCCTCGCGCAGCAGGCCAGCCGCGACTCGGACAAAGGCCTGCAGTCAGTCCATACCAGAGCTGTCCCGCCGCACCGCATCAGCTCTGCTCCCACTCACCACAACCTCGCCCGTGGGCCCCTCTCTGTGCAGTCCGATCCGGCAGTCCTTCGCCGCCTCACCGTCAGCAGCAGCGTAGCCCGGGACCGTGCCTGCACTTCATGTAGCCCTGGGAGCCGGTCCGACAGCTTCGCGTGGGCGCCACTGCCTCGGGAGATCAGACGCACCTCTCCATGCTCCAGGGCGCCTCCACCGTCCCCAGGGACCGCCACTCGCCGTCCCCCGGACCCGCAGGCCAAGGGGGTGTGCTCTCCACAGCTGCCCCGGGCTCCGAGGCAAGCCAGCTGGTCGCCGATCCAGTCTACCACCGCCAGGTGAGTCTCAGGCAGCAGGACCAGGAAAGCACCGGACCGTCTGGGCAGAGACTTCAGGCCCCGGGACGGCAAGGAGGCCGCCATTTTGAGCGTACAAGGCCTCAGGGGGAGAGGGGAGCGGCGGAGGCAACGGGATGGGGATGCGCTGCAGGTGGAAATGGAGATCCGGTGGTAGCTGTAAGCGGGCGGATGAAAGGCGGATGACGGAGTGAGACCGCCATCTTGACGCCTCAAGCCACGCCCCCCCAGAAGTGCTTAAACTTAACAGTGGAGGGGGCAGAATTGGTCAAAGCCTTCGAGGGCGTTGCCCAACATATTGATGGCCTACTCAGGAGTAAAACGCACAAAAATGGAACGGATCTTCAAAGGTGGTTTGATCATCAATGCTCCATTGCCCTGAGGGAGCTGGAATCAACTCTAAAAGCTGTCCCAAAAGACAAGACAAGGGTGACCACATGTAGGGCCCTCTATAAACAGGAAGTAAATCGACGCAAAACTACCTTGCAACAGCATCCGTGGGAGAACTTGAGGGAAGCGGTTGAATTGAAGAACTAGACTGCTTTTTGGAAAGTCATAAATGACCCTTGCTTCCAAGACGCAAAAAAACCAAAACCAAAGGTAGCAAACCATATCCTGCCAGAGTGATGGTATGAGCACTTCCACGGCCTCTACAATCACTGCAGGAGCCATGATCCGCCAGAAGTAGAGGAGGGGGGGCGAGATTGTCTCCCTGGGTGACAAAGGTGGGCATTGAGATTCTGACACGGAATAAGGCCCCGGGTCCCGATGGGATTCCCCCAGACCTTTTCTTGAGTCAGGTAGAACTTTGGGTGCCCATATTGACCAGAGTTATTAATGCAGCAGTGGAATCAGGTATGCCAGCATCCTGGTCCACAGCTACAATTGTTCCCATTTTTAAAAAGGGAAATAAGGGAAATAAGGACAGCCCATTATGTTACCGGCCTATTTCCCTTATTGATGTGACAGTGAAAGTATTAGGTACGGTTATCCTTAGCCGGTTAGTGGACTGGGCGGATGAACACCATATAATCACTGACACTCAGTATGTATTTAGGCCAGGACGGTCAACCACCGATCAATGACTTAATTTATATCTATTGGTAGCCAAGTACACTATTGCCAGCCACGAAACTGTGTACCTGGCTTTTATGGACTTGACGGCAGCATTTGACCGGGTGAATCATAGGAAATTGTGGGAAGTCATGGGGGCTCTTGGTGTGGATCTGGGATTGGGGATTTTGCACCGGAATACTTTTGTCAAGTTAGATACAATCAGGAGGGGAGCACCACCGATCCTTTTCCATGCTCAAGGGGTGAGACAGGGCTGCATCCTGGCCCCTTTCTTATTCACTTTGCATATAAATGGCCTGGATCAGGTGCTCGTGCTCTAAGGGTGGACTCTCCAAGGATAGGATCAAGAGGGATCCCCGTTCTGCTTTACGCGGACGACGCGGTGCTTCTTGCGCGTACTTTGAAAGGGCTTCAGGATCTGATAGACGGTTTTGTCCGCTTTATGGAGAGTTTAGATCTGTCCCCCAATCTTTCAAAATCATATATTATGGAAGTGGGGAAAACACCGAAAAGGAAATATGACTATAGGATTGGCTCTCACCGTTTGGAAAAGGTGCACTTGTTTTCATATCTGGGGATACTATTTGACACTAGCCTCAGTTTCAAAGCCCTGTTAGAAGAGAAATGCCGCACATTACCTAGCTGCTCCGGGGCAATTATGAATTTTGCACAACGGCTGCTTCGTTGGTCTTGAGATTGTATAGCTTGAGATTGTATAGCTCTATGTGCTGTGCCAAAACTCTTTACGGAAGTGAGTTCTGGGGGTTTCATTGATTCACAACATCTTCAAATCGAAGAGAACAAATATCTACGGCGGTTGCTAAAAGTGCCTCAGAGTACACCATCCCATATTATCGATGAAGAATTCGGTGTTAGCTATGTCAGAGACAGGTTGGAACTCAAACCCCTAACATATTGGATCAAAATGTGGACAAACCCTGAGGCCTTATTGAGCAAGCAGATCATAATAGATTGTATTGCCCGTGACCGAGCCGGAACATTCCATGGCTCAAGTATGTGAGGGAGACCCTAACAGGCAAGGGATGTGCAGATTTTTTAAATTATCCTACAAAATCGTTACCCCGGGACAAGGCGCATGTTAAGGCTGAATTCCAGAAGCATGTTTTATCCCTCATGGAAGATAGGAAGCTGACTAAACCGTCTTTGAGAGCACACCTTCTGACCAAATCCTGTATGGGCATTGAGCCTTATTTGTCTTATTTTCACAATGCCCAAGACAGACTCATAATGACACGCTTCAGGCTAAATTTATTACATCATATTTTAGCGGTTCCGGCAGGTTACACTACATCTATAGAGTTTAAGGGCCCGTGCGGCTGCGACCATCGGTCTCCGCAGGACACCCTTCATTTTGTCTTTTTATGTCCCTACTATTCGCGCCCAAGGAATCTATTTTTAAAACTTATTTTAAAGAATGCTAGTTTTAAACAGGCAAAGGTGGCCCTATAGTTTTTTAAATTGTCCACAGAGGTTTTAACACTTTTCTGTACTGTAAACTTTTTAAGGTCTGCCGTGAGACTCGGATAAGAGGCGAGGGGGGAATAAATATGGTTGCAGCATCTGTTTGTTAAACGTCTTATCAATGAATTGGATGGGGGAGGGCAATTTTAAGCATGAAGGGATTAATTATTCGTGCATTTTATGTTGTTGATTTTATATGTTACCCCTCTAAAAACTTACTTTGATCCATCTAACCCAGGCCTAAGATGAATGACATATGAGAAGTGGCTTCACCTGTGAACGGATTGCACATGCATTTTTGCTCAGCTTTTTTATATTGTGATGTTTTTATCTGTACTTTTATGGTATTGTGTTTTATGCCGAATAAAGTATTCTGAATTGAATTGAATTGACTAAGCTAGGCCTGCCATAGAGCAAATAGCTTTTGCGTGATAATCACTGTTAGGCCAAGTTAACATATTTCTTTATGCCCTCCTTTTAAATACCAGGCACCCCTTCTTGTGGGCTGCAAGGGATGACTAATTAATATGTAAAAGGAAGGTATTGGCCTGTCAAAAAGGTTTATTTTGATAGGGTTAAATCACAGTCAGGCTTCAACATGTCATGAAACCATGCTGGCACTACATTTGTAGTGCACAGCACAATAGTTGCTCCAGTCCAACAATGACATTTAATTTACAGGCCCTGGATACAAATTGTACCTCATACTAGTGACTTATAGGTAAGTTAAATATGCCAATTAAGGGTAAGCCAATTCGCCATGTTTAAAGGGGGGAGTATGGGGCACGTTCCTACTGGTTAGCTGGGCTGAATTGAAGAAAGTTCTAAATCTGACAAAAATATAGGGTCCACCAAAAGCCATGTAAATCGGATCAAACATAACAAATGTGTTTTTGAACCAGATGACATCACAGAAAATTAATAACATCAGATAGGGACCTTTGGGCCAGAACAGACTGATCTCCAGGCAGCAACACAGCTTAGAACAGCATAAGGTACGCGCAAAAATCCAAAAGAGAATGCATTGCCGAACTGTGCTTTCTGTTGGCCAAAGAAAGCATTCAATATGATAAACTGGAAATACCTTTTAGCAACACTGCAAAACAGGACTGGGACCACATGCTATTATCTAATCCCACAGCTAGAATACAGACAGGGAAAGCAACAGTTAGGAAGATAAGCAGGAGCACCTGTGAAAGATTCCCATTGTCCCCCTTAATAGTCGCTCTTGCACTGGAACCACTGGATGGGAAAATGGGGCAGTAGAAGACAGAGTGT
Source organism: Lissotriton helveticus (assembly GCF_964261635.1). Lineage (NCBI taxonomy): Eukaryota > Metazoa > Chordata > Amphibia > Caudata > Salamandridae > Lissotriton > Lissotriton helveticus. Next base: position 43,448,186 of record NC_136062.1, on the reverse strand, counting down.
ACATACCACTAAATGATGGCAACCATATAGTTGTACTCCATGCTGTCAACTTATTGGTATTCTTATGACATGGAAAAACAGAAACTGCTCTAATTACTAAGAAACTGGAATTATTCAGTAGAATGTATATACTGCAAGAAAATTGGACAAAGACATGCACCTTTTTAATTAAATCAGAATCCACACTGCCCAAGACTAGGTCACACTGTCGTATTGTGGATATTTAGTAATATATGGTTCCATGTATAATGTGATAGGACAGAATTCCTGTATTCTACATTCCTCTAGGGCATCAGGCAATGATTGCCCCCAAACTCTTTATTTATTTTTCGACCATCTACCTTCCCATTTCTCTCTCTCTCTCACTTCATTTCTTGATCAATGTCATCAGCTCCTTAATCTGCGGGGCGTGGCTTCGGAGCCGATGGAGGAAGAGGTGCGAGCCTGTAGCTCCAAACCAACTGTTTATCCTGTTTTGGGGGCTGCCCAGGTCCCCAAACCTTCTCCTGTTTGAGCGGTGGGATAACAAGGGCTGCCCCTGCACGCGCTGTGAAGGAAGGTGCCTCCTGAGTGCCCTGGAGTCCCAGAGTAGATCCAGAGTCCGGACCTGGCCGCTGATCAAAATGGCGGCGATGGCGACGTAGTATTTCGGCACAGTGTCGTTGATTGTGAGGAAGGCCCGCTTGGTAGACTGGAGGGGGAGACGGAGGGACTACTGGCTCCAAGTGCAGCGTGTGAACCCCCGGTGAGCCAGACTGAGCGAGGGAGCTGTGGTGGTGCGCCGGGCTGGGCGCTGCCGGGAGACTTGTGGGGGTGATACCAGCCGGACGCCCTGCAACGACCCTTCGGCAGAGGGGCGGCGCGGGACCGGCAGCTGCCCCGAGTGATTCTGCCGGCTGCCGCTGGAGCCCTGGACTTTTGGCCTGCGGTGAGCAGCAGAGGGGGGGGGGCTGAGCGGGAGTGGCGCTGCTCACCGTGTCCTTAGCCCCCCCCAAGCCCTTCCCTGGGCGACAAAGCAGAGAACACTGCAGGGGCTCGCGATGAGCGGCTGGCGGGCTGCCGGCTCTGGCCTCCCGGCGTGGTTCGGCTGGCAGAGGCGCCCACTGCCCCTCCTGGAACGCTTATGGGCAGCTGAGCGGCGAAGGGGCCTGAGCTGGGAGGTGAAGTACGGGACTCTATTTTGAAATACCCATTTGTCACTTCAGTTGGGCGCCCCTCTCCTGAAGCACATTGACTTTCTTGCAAGTGCATTGATTGAAGCTGGACGGTGTCGCATGGGGACGAGGCGGTTTGGCCATAACAGGATGACAGCTTGAAGGACTACCTCCTTGGAGAACTGCTGCCTGGCCACCTATCATTAACAGAGCCCTTCTCAGTGAATGCGACTCCTGGAATTCTTGATTAATGAGGGCCTCGCCTCTGCAGCGCTGTGGTGCTGGCGGTGCCCGATCTTTGCCCCTGCTGTTTTGCAGTGCTTGCACATCATTGCTGCGCCCATTCATTTATTGTCCCCACTGTGAGGCGTGAAGCGGAGAGCCACCTCGGACGTGCCTGGGGGCCCCTCCCTCCTGAGCTGTGGTGTGCCTGCGGAGCTGGACCATGGGGAAACCCCAGGGGAAGCAGGGGGGCGACTCCTTGAATACCGTGGCACCGGAGACAGAGCGGGGACCGCGAGACCCGGCGGCTGCTCCTTCTGGATTACTCCCGCAATACCAGGTGGAGCAAATCCTGCAAGCCATAACGGACACTAGAGCGGCCCTACAACAGGATATAGCGCAGGTGGCGACCGTTTTAGGACTCTTGAAAGCTGATCATGCCAAATTGTCCGACAGGGGGGCGGCAGACGGAGGTCAATCTGGATGAAATAGGGCCTGGGCAGCGTAAACTGGATTCCCAAATGGGTGTAGTTCTATCCCGACTGCGGACCCTGGAGAAGCGAGTGGATGATGCGGAAGGCCGCAATAGAAGGAACAACGTTCGCGTAGTGGGCCTGCCAGAACGCATCAAGGGGTCTGATATGGTGGCCTACTTTGAGCGCTGGTTCTGGGACGTGGTCATACCAGAAGGTCTATCGCAGTTTTATACGCTGGAAAGGGCCCACCGGATCCTGGACACCCACCTCGGCCGGTGGTGGCACGTCTCCATCACTATAGAGAAAGAGATTTGCTCCTTCATAAGGCCAGGACCTCGGGCCCCTACACGGTGGACAAAAGCAATGTCACACTATTCCAAGATTATACACTTGAAGTACAAAGGGCCAGGACATCCTTTTTGGCGGTCAAACATGCGCTCAGAGACGAAGGCATACAATATTCTTTGATGTTCCCTGCCCGATTGCAGATCGCACTGGATTGTAAAACGCACTTTAGCAATAGCCCTGGGGAGGCCTGGGCATGGCTGGAGGACTACCGAGCTGGCAAGGGAGCGGCCTACCCTACCTTGCGATGTCCGAAAACGCAGGAGCGGATTAGTCGGCCTCGCCGAGCTAAGAACCAACGATCGGTCCCTGGTGGCCGTTCTCTGTCTCAGATGGAAGCAGAACGGTTGGCGGCACTACAAGCTGTTGTGGATATTGCTGGGGCTGAGCCGTCCACACCGGTGGCGTCCTCGGGCTCGGAGAAAGAAGCTGAGGATACAGAAGCCGAGCTGTCTGAGTCTGGCAGCCAGATTCTCCCTCAGGTGACACCGGGTACGGCAGATGACATGGTGGACGCTCCATGACAAGTAAGGTAGACTCTGTGACTTCACCTGAGGGCGCGGCTGCTGGGCAGCTCGAGGCTAGCTGTACACTGAGCTGCTAACGATTGGGATTCCGGGACGCTTGGTGGCCGGGGAGAACACCTGATCGTTGCAATGCTTTCCTTTATCGGTTGGGGGGCGCTATCACCCTCATGGCTGGGGGTCCGGACCTTATTGGGGGTAGGTGTTGGAAGCATTGGCTGGCTGTTGTTGCTCTGTTTAGCTCTACCCCACCCCCACCGGATGGTTCTCAGTTAGCACGCCTTTGATACTATCTTGAGGGCATTTGTTGGGGTCAGTTTGGATAGGATCCACTATGTTAGTGCCTCTTCTGGGGGGGGGGGTAATGCTAGGAGTGGGAATGGGGCTGTTGGGGATGTTGGGAGGCTTGGTTGGGGAATGGTACTCTCCGGCATGTCTTGGAGGGATCGGCGCCTTACTATGCTCTTACAATTAGATTATGGGTCCGTTACCTGATGTAAAATGTATGACTTGGAATGTGCGGGGGTTACACTCTATGTAACGGCGATACAAGGTTCATTCCTATCTGGTATGCAGAGGCGCACAGATAGTGTTCCTACAGGAAACACATCTAACTAAGACTGAAGGATTAGCATTGCAGCGTAGGTGGAGAGGGCAGCTTTATTATACTACTTATTCGGCCTTTGCGAGAGGGGTATTGATCTGGGTCCGGGCGGGAGTCCCCTTCCAGTTGACTGACCAATTAGTAGACCCTGAGGGCCGGTATGTGGTGGTTGCAGGACGCCTTCACGGGCGGGAATGTGACCCTTTGCGGGATCTACGCCCCTAATGTGGAACAGGCGACTTTCTTTCCTCGAATCTCTGAAACCCTGGACGGCTACTTAACGAACCCGGTACTGTTAGGAGGGGACTTTAACTCCATAGCAGACGCGACCATGGATAGATCTCATCCTCCATTGCCTGATGCCCCAATACATAAGTTATCAAAGGTCAAATGCCAGTGGCAGGATAGTTGGGGACTCAGATGTGTGGCGCGCACAACACCCTGGAGAACGGGATTATTCATACTTCTCGGCCTTGCATGATTTACATGTAAGACACGATGCGCTCCTATGTAGCGCTGGACTCGCTACTATGGTAGCTCATAGTGAATACTTATCGCGCACCATCTCAGATCATAACCCGCTGTTGGTGAGCTTTTGCTGGGCCATGGAGCGCCCAGCCGTACCGTCCTGGCGACTACGTCCGGAGAGGTTAGATGACCCGGTCTTCCGTGCTGAGTTAGAGACTGGAATAGAAAGATATTTTAGTGATAATGAGGGAACAGCCATGTCGACTGAAATTGAGTGGGACGCCTTTAAAGTGGTGATCCGGGGCTTGTGTATTACTAAATGGGTGGGAGTTCGGAAGATGTTGTTACAAGAAATTGACTTAGCGGAGAGAAAGCTTAGGGAAGCGGAGCGAACCTATTCAACTAACTTAGAGGCGCGTGAACTGGTTTTGAGTTCTAAAGAGGCCGCGGCTGCAGTGGTTGAACGCTTGAGGTGCTTTGACCATAGGGCTTACATGGCCCGAGCCCATGCTGAGAGGGACAAGGTGGGTACTTTGCTGGTGTGGCTAGCTAACCCCCTCCCTAGAAGCACTCCAATTCTGGCGCTGGCCTCCCAGACGGGGCATATGGAATACACTCAGCATCAGATAAATGCCCGATTTTGTAACTATTATGCAGAATTGTACGATAGTCGTCTGCAGGCCAGTGAAACCGACATGCGAGAATTTCTGGGAGATTTAGAACTACCCATCGTAGATGCAGAACAGGCTGACTCCCTTGGCCAAGACATCACGCTGTCCGAAATTAGGTGCGCTATCAAACAGATGGCGCGTAACAAGACTTCGGGAATCGACGGCTTCCCCATCGAGTTTTACTCTACCTATATAGATATCCTTGCCCCTAGACTACTGTTGGTCTTTCGTGAGGCCAGGGAGCTGGGAGTTTTGCCGCCCTCCGCTGGGAGGCGGTCATCATCCCTATACTTAAATCAGGTAAGGCCCCTGCTGAACCCTCTGCATATCGCCCCCTGTCCATGCTCACCACAGATTACAAAATCTTGAGCCATATTCTGGCCACTCGACTCCTCCTGCATATGGTGCGTTTGATTCATCCTGATCAGGCTGGTTATATCCCTACCCGTAATACTGCAGGTAATGTACGCCGCTTGCTACGAGTTCAGGGTGAGGACAAACTGGCAGTAATCCTCTCCGTGGATATTGCAAAAGCATTCGATAGTTTGGAGTGGCCTTACTTGTTTTTGGACTCGGGGGGGGGGGGGGGGGGGGGGGGGGGTGATGAGCGCTGGACGGAAATATTATATTCTTCGGCGAACGCCAGGGTGAAGGTCGAAGCGGTCATCTCTTCCTAGTATCCAGTGGGGTGTGGTACTCGGCAGGGATGCCCGCTATCCCCGCTGTTATTTGCCCTGGCCATAGGGCCATTGGCTGTTCGTGCCAGATTGAGGGGGAGCATACCAGGACCTGGGACTCCGTGGTAACATGCACTTTATCTCGTTATACGCAGATGATCTCTTGATGTTTTTAAGGGACGCAGGGGCTGCCCTGGAGGGAGCATGTGCGTTGCTTCATAGGTACGGGGAAATTTCAGGACTCAGAGTAAACTGGGCAGAGACTTGCGCTTTTCCGGTTGATCCGACATGCGACTCGCCTGCTCCCGCGCAGGACATCAAGTGGGAACCCCGCTGTCTTCCCTACCTGGGGACGCATATCTATCATGCCCAGGAAGACATACTGGATGGTAACATTGGCAGGGCAATGCTAGGTCTTAAAAGTAGCATGCAGTTGTGGCTCACTGATTAGAGCGGCAGACCCTGATGCAGAGGTCTGGCCCGGGACCAGGGTTCAATTCCCGTCACGGCAGGGTCTTGAGCTCAAATGTTTGCGGACCCGATAATTCTCGGCACGGTGCCTACTCTAATCACGGGGTCCCACGCTGCAACTCTGGGCAATAGCTTGCTTAGTCTCCACACCGTCCCTAATCGCTAAGGATGCCTGGCTTCACCAGGGGAGTGGCCCAGGAGTTGGGCGCCTCACAGGAACAGGCCAGGACGGGTTCCTCAGCGGTTTATTCAGCGCGGGGGGACACTGGTAAGTGTAACCATGCGCTTTATAAGCTTCAGAATTACAATGTTTTATTACTATCAGTGGCGGGTCGCGCGGCCCTTTTGAAATGGTGGCACTGCCCCGTTTGCTTTTTTATTTCCGAACCTTACCAGTGTGGATACCTGCAGCTTATTTTCGGCAACTCTGAGCTATGGTTGGTGGATTTATCTGGGGGAACGGGAGACGGTGGGTAGCGCTAGATACACTAGAACGCCCGAGAGATGAAGGGGGACTTGCAGTACCCGATTTCGAGTTGTATTACTTGGCGGCACAGTTTCAGGGGCTCACCCAGGCGGTGGTGCTGGAATTCAGAGGTCCTGAGCGAGATATTGAACCGGAAATACCTCGACACGTGCTGTCGTTTGTTGTACTCCAGCAAAAACTATATATGGACTTACTATCCATTGAGGAACGCACTCTGCGACTTTGCTGGAGACAATACCATTGTAGAGTTGGGATACAGCGCCCTAACGCCCTGGAGATACCCTTGGGTATGTGTACCGCCCTTCCGCATGGTGGGGACTGGTCGGCACTGGCGGAATGGGAGTCGCTTGGACTACAGGTAGTAGGAGACCTATACGAGGATGGCGCTTTATTACCCTATAGTGAACTGCAGGAGAGATTCGGGCTCCCACGGGGTCACTATTTAATTCACACCGCCCTGGTGGCTGCCATTCAAAAGCACTGGGGAGGAGGCCTGTCGGAACCACTGGTGAGCTTGGCATGCCAATATGTGGTAATGGCAGCGGGCACCTATAAAGTCGTCACCTGCTTATATCAACGCATGCTTAGGGAGGGATTATCGCCGCTGTGGAAGATACATTATCAATGGATGACAGATATTGATAAAGACATACCGGACTCAGCATGGTCACAGATAGTTAAGAGGGCATGGAAGAGCACTAGAAATGCCAGATTCCAACTAGTTCATTTCTTCATACTGCACAGGGCATATTTCACCCCGGCGAAGATAAATCAATATTTTCATGTAGATACAGCACAGTGCCCCCGCTGTACGTTAGTGGATGCGGGCCTGTTGCATATGCTATGGGATTGTCCACAATTAGGTACATACTGGGAGGATGTAGTGGCACTACTATGTGATATTACAGAGCGGCAGATTACTCCAGACAAAGGTACCTGCCTACTACATTGGTTCCCCCACACTAGCAAGACAAAAATAACTAGTAGTAAATTTCTGGATCTGGGATTGTTGCTGGCCCAAAGGGAGATCACGACCCACTGGAGGGCTGCCGGGGGGCCTAGGCTCGCCAGATGGAAGGCTGCATTGCTTACGTGGGCGGGGAGTGAGAGCATAGTTAGCCTGCAGCAGGCCCAGAGATCCCACAATGATAGGGCGCTGGAAGCAGCGCGAGAAGACCTGGTCACAGACGTTAAGACTGCAGATGCGGACTCTGGTTCGGAGGCAAGCGAACATGTAGGAAATGAAGCCTCGTAAATGAGTGAGTCAATAGACAGAACTAGGAGTATGGGAGTGTGTTCCCCCCTACTATAGTCATGTTTTTGTGCACTGACATATAAATGGAGCCCTGTTTAACTAGTGCTGTTCCAATGTGTTATTGCGATATGTTATGCTGTTGAGACTGACACGCCGGTGAGAGTGGGTGGGTTGAGGGTGGGATGTGGGAGGGTGGGATAGTTTTACTTATTATTATATGGCTCTGCAGCACATGCATATTTACAATGCAGTTGTGTATTCTGGTGATAACATGAGAATATTGGGCCTACTTAGTTATTACCCAACGATTGGACGTTACTCATCCTTACCTAATATGCCGATTGTGTTATCACATGGATTCTGATTTATCACTGCCTGAGCACTATCGAAAGAGCATGTAATTATATATTTGATCATTATGTAAGTTGATTGTGGTGGAAACTAATAAACAGATTTTTTTTTAAAAAATCAGCTCCTTAATCTGCAATTTCATTCCAGGAGCTCTCAAAATCACACTATTTTTGTCACTAAGGTCTAACCTGTATGATCTTATCGCAAATATTTCAAAAGCACTTTACATGGCACTTTTACTGATTTAGAGACTAAAACCGAAATGTGCACATTGCACAAAAATTAACGAAATGCTTGAAAGAGTTAGAAAATGAGATACTACATTGCTAAATATTTATAACGCTTATATATGGATTTTCATAACAAGATTACTCATGAAATAATGTTTTACTATTCATGTGCTGATGAAAACTAATGAATCTAATGATGAGGCCTAACAGTTCTATTGCCTTTCGTTGCGAATGCATTATATATAGATAGTGGTGCAATTATGCGATAAAAGTAGTTAGGAAGTTGAAACTTACAGATGTGATTGTAGAGACCCTAATGATTATGAAAATTAGGGAACGATTTTTGTAAAATGGTTTAAGAGTAATTTACATGTATGGATGCTGAAAATTGTGGCTGTTGGCCCTAGCTAACGTTTTGTGAAATAATACATTGGTGCAACTTTTAATTATTTCTCTTATAAAATAATTTGATACCTTATATTTGATTCCAACTAAGGTCATTTCATTTAAAGCGGATGTATGAATTTTAAGCTTTAAACATGTTCTTTCTTAAGATGCAATTATTCTCTTAGCAAGCATAATTATTTAATATTTCTACAAATGCCGCTTTATTTATTTTGTGCAGGTTTCCTCTTACAAACAAAGGACATTCTTTCAAAGTTCACTGTGAGATGGCTCAGTGGGAAAATCAACTCTCTCTCTATGCCATAGTCTGTTACATTGTATATTTCTTACCACTGACAAACTTTGAGGCACGGAAAGACAAGTCGTTCACATCAAGCACTAAAGAAAGAATGCACTTGATGATTACATATGTAAAACTAATCACACAATGGACTGACTAGTGCAGTGACACCACGTCATTAATGTGTCACAAGGACTATAAAAGAAGCAAATGCCAAAGGAGGGGCAACGCCATATCTTTTTTCCTCTTTGATGCAACACAGACGTTTTTATCTCTTCCTTTGGGAGAGAACGGAACTCTTTTCCTATGATTTTATTATCATCCTTTACATTTTTATTTTGGACTGCCCTTTTGTTAATGTTGCTATTTTATGCAGTTGACCTGGAATCCTTCTTTGCCAACTAATTGATTTTTGCTTTATTTCCACTTTTTGACCATGCTCATCGACTCTCCTTAGAGACTTTAAAACGGATTCCTTATACTTCTTTGCTTTAAATCTTTAGGTGCTGTTAAGGTGAATCAAACTATACTTCTGCCTTTATTGGTGGTAGGAATCGGTAACCTCAGGTCTGATGTTTGTTTTAAAACCATCCTCTTTGGATTTGAACCTCAGACTAAATGTGTAGTATTGTACAACATGCTTTAGTATTCTTGACTGAGATATTTAAGGAATTGCTTATCTGTATCTGGAGAACCTTTCATTAAATGGACAGAATGGAAAGAATATTTTTTGAATTACATTGCTACACTTGACGATAATGGTAGTGTTTTATCACCAGAAAGGACAAAGACTCTTGATGCACTGTCTTGGCCCTGAAGGACTCAGGATTTACAATCAGATGCAAAAAGTGGAAAGAGCTGGTGATTTTGATGAGCCACTTTCAATTTGGATGAACATTATTCCCCCACTGTGTGTGTCGCAAATACTACACGTACATTCTTTGAAGAAAACAAGAACAGAATGAGTCAATTGAGGAATATGGGTCTATTATTAAAACTCTAGCTACGACATGCAAATTTCGTAATCTACATTACGAAATGTTACGGGATCAAACTGAAATGTGAACAAGGGGTAAGATAGAAAAATTAATTTAAATGTGACATCTCTTGCTGCTGGTTTGCCCCGCGCGCCATCTTCTTCTGTTCCTTCTTATTTATTTTATTTATAGATTTATAAAGCGTGCAGCTACCCAACAGGGTTTCCCGGTGCTGAGCAGGACAAAACGCAAGCCACAGGTTGCAGATAGAAAGCACAGAAAGATTAAACTTTGTTGGAAAGGAAGGTCTTTAATTTCTTGCGAAAGGTTGTGTCACTCGCTCTTAGTCTAAGTTCCAAAGGAAGAGAATTCCACAGTTTGGGGCAGAGATAGGTGAACGAGCGGCCTCTCATACAAGAAAGATGGACTCTGGGACCAGAGAACAGAGAGATGCTAGCTGATCTCAGCTGTCGAGTGGGCATGTTAGGTTTATCCAGGCTTTGTATGTAGGGGGTTGCCAAGCCATGTTTGGCCCGGAACATGTAACATAAGGGCTTAAACACAATGCAGTTGTCACCTTGAGCCAATGGAGTTGATGAGGTGAGGCTGAGGCAGAAGCACACCCAGTCTCCCCTAAGAGTATCACAATGTTGTGATTAGTCTAAGCGTTGGGGGGGGGGGGGGGGTTATGCCTACACTAGGCAGATTCCACACACCCATGCACATGGACAGAGGTTAAAAACTGGAGTACTGCTATGAAGGAAGCAGTCTCAAAATTTCCAGAACTTAACAGAGAACTATTGCCTCCCAAAAGAGCAAGTTATACCACATAAAGCACTGAAAGAAATGTTCTGAAGACCATGGAACAGAATTAGTGCAAAACCACCAACACACAATACAACAGCTGTTGTTATACACGATGGGTTCAGGGAGAAGACTGAATAGCTATCCTGAATATGAACAAAACTACCCTTATCTCTTTAAAAACACAGTCAGAAGAAGACAAGTGACAGGAATACAACAAAACTGAATCCTAAAATTACAAGCACAAATTGTACAAAAAAAGCACGCTTTAAATACATGGGAGTTAACCAACGTCCATAGGGCTTCTTTAACCCCACAAGACGGCATAATATATCTTTTCCAGAAGTGAGATAGGTTGGTACCCGCGATAAGTATGTAAAATCCCAGGATAATAATATCCCAAATTCTGGATTCATGTTGTTGGCACAGGAAGTACAATACTATGTTATAGTCTTTTTTTCTTCTATATTTAAATGCAAGTGAAAACAAAGACAGCCAACATGTGTTTCGCCCAAAGGGCCAAGGGCTTTTTCAGGGCAAACTGTGACAGTTTCTGATTGTGAGGTCTAAAGTCCTAACAATGAAAACTCGATACATGAGGCATACCCGATTGGGATGCGTGGAGTAGTCTCTGCGGTCCGATCATGCTGCAGAGACTACTCCACGCAATAAAAAAGAAAAAAAAGACGATAACATAGTATTGTACTTTCTGTATCAACAACGTGAATCCAGAATTTGAGATTACCCTGGGATATTATATACTTATTGTGGGCACCAACTTATCTCACTTCTGGAAAACGTACCTAATACTACATGGTCCCTGGGTAAAACAACCAGATAGGCATGTGCTATAGCAAAGATTGGGTGACGGATTGTGTGTGAACCGTGGTAACACCCTAAAGCAGAATCCAGATGTATTGATTTAGCAGTAATATAAGCAACAACACCATCAGCCAAAGCATGGACATCTTCCATAGGCCCTTCCCTGAAACAAGTGACAATGGATCCAGAAATGGGCAGAAACAGAGAGCACTATTAAAAATACATATTTAGAATGTTACTCCTACAGTTTTCCAAAAATGGTTTATGTGTAAAATCCATAAATCTATATATGTACACACACCTACAAAAGGCCTTTTGTATGCATTTAAATAAGAACATGCATTGATGGCCAGTGGGAGTCCATCATTTGATATGGGTTTGTAATAATGATCCCTCCCCCGTGTGCCTAAATAGGATCACACCCCGTTTACAATAGAAACAGAGCACATATAGGAAGCCAGGGCATTAAAGAAAAGAAAACAAAACAAAAAAATAAACACCACGATAATCGGATGAAATTCTTATGGCCATTTTAGAGGCATAGAACAGGAGCAATGCAAATCATGCCTCTCAGACAACAGACGGGAGGAAAGGTACTTACCACGTTTATGAGACACCACCATAGTATGCTACCAAGTACAACTGGGCCTAAAACACATCCTGCCTGATCACACTATTCATTATAGTTAATCCACACTAGCTACACCAACAGCTTCTTGAGTTTACAGGTTAACGTTTTTAGTTCGCTTCTGATTCTCTTGCTGAGGTTAACGGAAACTCGGAAATCATAATCATAACGGTGAATAGTTTATTGCCAAGCACAACATTCTATACAAGACAACATCTTCGGAGTAACAGTCACGCTTTAGTAATTCGGTGATGCAAACGGACAAGGTCATCACAATAATGGGATCGAATCAACAAAGCATTTTTGAGTAATCAACTGGTTTGATTCATACAATAAATAAGAAAGATTATAACTTATGATTGCACCATGTAGTACTGAATGATACAAACCCAACTTTACAAGGATGAATGCAAAAACTTTGCAATAAAAAACGAAACGCTATTAAAAAGTGTTTAAATAAAACTGGTGTGTGTGTGCGCGTCACAGCCACAAATCGGGAGTGCACTTCTATGCTTCTCTGCCAGCACCCAAGCTTTTCAACTTACCAATATTCAGTTTTAAAACCACTAATAACACATAAAATCACTAGAAATTACATCACACAGTGGTACACGGGGATGCTGCCATTACGCGAAATTATATCGCATGCAGTGTGAAGCAGAGCACAGATAAGGAAAATGTGCTTATTGAACCAGATGGCATCGCAGAAAATAAACGTCATTACATAAACAAAGGGACATTTGAGCGCTGTGATGCATGTTTTTTCTCACTAGTAAATGTATTCAAAGGAAACAAACATATTCTATGCAAAACATGCAACACTTTCACCTCCTCGCACAGAGCAGTGCGCTGGGGCACTTGAACTTAAACAGAACGTCGAATTCATGTTTGATTACCTTACGCCGATAAACATCCTGTTTGATGTACTGGTAGTACACTGAATGACATGAGTCTACATGATAAACCAAAACAGCCAGGGGTAGAGAAACAATGGACTGTTTCACAATCTGTCGCGCATGCCACCAGAGAAATGCATGACTGCATAAATATATTTGAGGAGGTGGAGGGAATTCTTTAGGGTCCATCTACTACGAGCATAGAGAGGTCCCCAAGAAACATACGAAAGCAGCTAACGAACCCATTTTGTAGCAGCAGCGGCGTGCCTGTCACTAAACAGAAGATTATTCCTCCACTCGCGCGCCGCCGTGCTGGATCACCTGTGTTGCGGTGTGTGTGTGTGTGTGCTTTGTTTACACACACACCACCGACCTCAATCAAAAAAAGTCGCAACGTGCTGAAGGGAATCGAACTAGAATAAACCGTAAGTTAGAAACTTCTGAGTCTATAAACCAAGTTCTCACCATTAATATATGACAGCAGCCTCGGGTGTCCGACACCTCCAAGTCGCTCACTGGGCTGCTTGGAAGACTGGCACGACAGAACACAAGACCTCCTTCAATCCTGGTTCGAGGAGGCGGCGATGACGCGAAGCTTCTCATGGAGCAGGGCAGCTTCTGTGTTGCGCAGCCCCACCCCGAGGACTCTAGTTGTCTCCAAGCTGCTGCGCGGGCTGGGCAAGAACCCGGTTTACATTTTGGAAAGGGCTGCACGTGCTGGTTTTACTTCCATACTACAGGATGGAAAGCGGTAGCAGTAATTACTCCCTGCAACATATGCTGGCAAAACCAATAGCCCTCGCTTTTATGGACCAACACATTTAAAACCCAGGGAAACCTAAATGCTGTTTGCATGTATTTTAAGCACAATTGCCATCTTATCACATTAAGCCTATCCTACTCGCATTATCAATGATGGGAAAAAAATAGCTAAAATATAGCTTTCAGTGTAGAAAGCATATAGAAGGGCAAAACATGTGTACCAAAGAGCACAGTTAAGTTTATTTTTCAGATTTTTAATAATTGTCTTGTGCATTCTAATGAAAGGACTCCTTGGAAGAAGAAATGATACCTCGTCAGCTGATACCAAGAGGCGAGACAGTTCTACTTCTAAAGCCAAGCTAACGTCTACTCTACATATATTTTAAAGAATTGCTAACAATTTATTAGCCAGACAGCTGCGCTGTCAAGCAAGGCCTGATGGAGGGTGTTTACCTTGCCTATATAGAGCTATTTTGAAAAACTTTACAATAGCCAGCAACTAATATTTGTTGCACTTTGCCATTCATGTGCCTTTATTGGACTTTGGGGGTCATTTAAAATATGTGGGAAGCAGTGAGAAATTACAGCGAAAGTGTGTAAAGTGTTCATAGTGCATTTAACAATATTTTTGCATGAAGAGAAAAATAATACTTTACGTGTCTGTTAGTTCCAGAACACAAGCAAAAAGTTTGTGTTAATGTTGCACCAATAACTATAATAAAGAGACAGAACCAATGCTGCACATTTAGCTGTAAATTTGCAGTAATGCCATAACTGGTTGTGATAATGATAGGACTCCCTTGTAATGTCTTACTACATACGGAGTGATGGCATTGTAGGAGGATCTGGGAGGAGTCGTTTGCCGCTGTGGTTCACCGACATGGGCTTGATAAAGCTGAAAACGTTTACGCAAATTCTGCCACACAATAATATAGAAACGCACTAAATATTAAACTTGAAAATGCATAAGTTAAACATTAGAAAATGTGCCTTTATTTAACATAAAAACGTGAAAATGTGGTTTACTTTCTGCAGAAAGCTTTCATTTTTTGTTGTTGAGGTTTACTTGCGAGGCTGCACTATTAATTTATTCAACAATGTCCTTTTAAGAAAAATAATTTCAACAAAAGTAGTAATTTAACATCAAGATCGAACTCTAGGGCTTGACTTTTTAGTGAAATTTTCGGTGTCTTAAGAAAATGTATTCTTTCTTTCCTCACACTATATGACTTCACTGTACATGGATTATATTCTTCGCCACATATGCATAATAAACAAGTATTAAAAAAAGGAAAATGCTTGCTGCAGCTTACATTTTGTGATTTAACCTGAACATACCACAATTTGAAAGTTTCATTTCTTAGAACTCATTGTTATACGGTGAGAAACCAGACAGCTAACAGAGTAGGTTTTCAAAGGGTGCTCATGAGAACCTATGTAGATGTAGCTTCTTGTATTCCGTTGTAGCCCTTCCTAACTTCATGCTGGAGTGAACGTTTACAGTGGGAAGCAAATACAACAGACCTTCAGAATACTTCTTACCATTTAACGATGATGATGAAATAACTTGTTTTTGCAACACCGGTTTTTGCAACATGTTTAGTTGCTTACTACATAGTATGTCTTCCTAGTTAGAAAGCAAGAGACTTTTCATACATCTCTACACGGTCATCCCCCTTGGCACCTGGTTGTGCTAGCCCAACTTGCCATAAGCTACTGCTTACAGTGATTCGGTTTTCTTTATGCTTTGTGAGAAGAATTTTCCTGTTTATGCAGATAATATTTACAGCTGTGCTTCTTTCCTTCTCTCCCTCTTTTAGGTGATTGCTACGGCAATTGTCCAGACAACTCGGTTGAGTCTCCAGAACAACTCTTTTTGGGGAGTTAGTCCTTCCATTAAGCTATTTGAATCTGCTCCAAAATCTACTCGCTCTTTTCCAGAAAGAACTCTTCATGGGTTCTTGTAAGGATAGAAAAGGTCCTTTAGTGTAGAATGGGGACAATACTCTGAATAGAACATGCTGTTTTATATTCTATGCTTGGTCTAACCAACTTATTTCTTATTATTTATGTAATTGATTTGCCACTAATCTGAATAAAAGAACAAAAATATCAGCTAATATACTAAATGACAAAAAAAATGTTTTAAAACTTCACCAGCACTCTTCATTGACTGAACATTAAATTTTGATGTGTAATGTTTCGTTTGGAAACAGTGGCAAAGATCCATTGGCTGAGAAAGGTGCAGAACTTCCAGGTTCTCTAAGTTTAAGGTAACATAATTGTGGATATTTATGAGAGGTTTCCGAGCTGGCAAATCTTTGGCACTGTGAGCAAGGAGTTAAGCCTGTTTGAAGCAAGCCGAGCCTCAGCTCCCGTGGTGAGGAGGAGCAAGGGATTCGGGCTCCATCGGCTCTTTGGAATGAGGGATTAAGGCAGAGTCCTTGGAAGTTGGGGGATGCCGACCTTCCAGGGACAAGTGAGACTGACCTGGAGGGAGAGGAGTTACATGGCCTTGTAGCAGCCTAATATCTGGCATTTTGTTGCCTGCCTGCCTCCCCCACCGCCTAGGGAATGAAAAAATGGTCCGTGACCAATGCTTTTCAAGGAATTCAATTCAATTTTACAATGTGTGTTGTGTACAAATTAACAACACTGGTCCAAACTGCTCGGCATGATGGCTGGAAGAGCCATCTGTTATACCCTCAAAATGCATTGAGTGCATACTGTGATTTACAGAGTATATGTAAATGAATGTCTAATATTGGACAGGTCAACATTGTCTGGTCTAGATTTACCGGTAATTCTCAAAGTATCTATTTGTTCTTTTTTAATCCTTGACTTACACTTTCACAATCCACCACCACTACCCCACTACCCTTTTTCCTTTCTGCGCACAACCTATGTCTAACAAGTTGATACATATTAAAAATAAATGTGATTATTTTTTAATATAATTGGGCAGAAATCCTTCTTTTCGTCTGTCTGTTCCCTGAAATGTGCATGCATAAAGTGGTAATTAATGCATGCATGAAGAAACTTATGAAGGTACTAGAGACCAGTGTTGTTAATTTGTACACAACACATTGTAAAATTTAATTGAATTCCTTGAAAAGCATTGGTCACGGACCATTTTTTCATTCCCGTACTGTACCCAGGTCCGGTTGACTTTTGGGTTACCCCATTATCTATAATGATCCCCCACCGCCTCAGCGCCCGTGGGGAGGAGGAGCAAGGGATTTAGGCTCCAGTGGCTCTTTAGAATGAGAGATTAAGGTAGAGTCCCTGGAAGTTGGTGTGCTGACCTTCCAGGGACAAGTGAGACTGACCTAGAGGTAAAGGAGTTACATGGCCTTGGGGCAGCCTAGTATCTGGAATTTTGTTGACTGCCTGCCTCCCCCACCGGCCGTAGACCAGACTGTTGAACTCAGCACTTCAAGTTCTATGGGAGTCCTCTGAAGGGGACTGCGGGGACGATTGTGTATGGCACTTGTAAACTGTCTCTGTGGTACGTCTCGGGAGCATTTTGCAGTTTGTGACTTTTTCATGGAGAAGAGGTGGTTGCACTGTTGAAGGGAGGATTGCAAAAACCAAGTCCAAAATTGGATTTGGAGATGGGAGTGAATGAGAATCATGTGGAGCAAAAGGTATTCCTGTTATCTGAGATCTTCCGTCTGGGATACTACTCTTGAAATGTTTTCTTTACAACAAATGTTAAACTTGAGTGTATAGAAAGAAGTTTTTGGGGTTCAGTACAGTGGTGACTCCTCCACATCTCAGTGATTAGAAATAGTCTCGGAAGTGGTCAGGTGTGCTCTTGCCTCGGAATCTGCCTCGTGTCTAGAAATCTCCTCTGGTACTGCATCCTGTGTACCATTCTTGTAGATTTATTTATTTTATTTATTATTTATAAAGATTTATATAGCGGAAACTTGATCACGAAGGATATCAGAGCGCTTTACAGTTTGGGGGAAATGAAGGTAACAGAACAGTACATGAATCAAATAGGGAATATACATGCTGGGGCGGCGCCTGCTGCGAAGACTCTGAGTGAGACCGAACTAGTGGGGGTTGGGAGTGTAGGGCTTTATGCTGTGGGGTGGTTATATTGCCAGTTTGCAGGTTTCTGTGAAGGCGACTCCAGGTGCAGCTTGAGACACACAGGAAAGACTGAATTGTAAGTGGGGTATTTTTGTTTGGTATGAAGCCCTGGAACAGGCATATACTCCGCTTTATTAGGTCTGGCGTTAGCCAACACCTATTGATTTTCCTAAAATTATATGCATATACTGACTGACATAAAAGGGCTTTAAACCACCTCTCTTCATCCATTGGCCTGTTCTTGTGTCATTCACATTTTGTTTCTGCCCACTGAGTGTACAGCATGTGGCAACGGGTGAGCCTACTTCAGCCACTTGCTAACTTCACTTTGAGTGACTGCATTTAGACCTTTGACAAGCAGCACATATGCAAACCAAGTAGTTCCCCTTCAGTGCCAGAGTTTTTGTTTTTACTTTAATTTTGCCTTGGTGTGTAGAGTTTAATGTGATAGGACACTCTCTACCAGATGAGAGCACAGGGCACATTCCAGATTCATCAGTTCCTGTCTCCTGCCAATGCTGTTGTAAATTCCTTTTGAAGTGGCCTTTTTTTTATCTGACAGCTGTTTTTTCACACGATACCAGCAGCTCACATAAAAATCTAAATATAAGCTCTTTCTTTGCAACCCTGTCATTTCTTCTTTGTCTGTCTTTCCTTCCTCTATTTTCTCCTTTCATCCCCCTTTCTTTCCTTTCTCCCCCTTTTCTTTCTTGCCTTCCTCTTTCTTTCACTCCCTTTCTTTCTCTTTTGATCTTTCTTTCTTGTAATTCTCTTCCTATCTTCCAAATTATTTCTCTCATTTTTTCCTCTTTTTCCTTCTTGCCTTCCTCTTTCATTCCTGCTTTCTGTCCTTCCTTCATGCCTTCCCCCTTTCAAACCTTATCACCTTCATTTCCAAAGTTTAGAGGCTTTGAGGCAAAAAAGACTATGGGCCTCCTGCGAGGGTCACTGGTCTCCACCATTTACTTCCTGGGCATAATCCTACCGTCACGCTGCTGCACGAGTCCTCCCGCCGCCGCCTTCACCTTCACCGTGGCCGCCGAGCGGAGGACTCGCTCTCCCTCCAACCCCTGCGGCGGGCGCAGGCTGCTCACGTCACCAGAGCGCCAGGAGGCGCTACAAAGGCTCCCAACACTCGGCGGAGCTCGCAAATCCTGCGAGGGTCACTGGTCTCCACCATTTACTTCCTGGGCATTATCCTACCATCACGCTGCTGCACGAGTCCTCCCGCCACCACCTTCACCTTCACCGCGGCCGCCGAGCGGAGGACTCGCTCTCCCTCCAACCCCTGCGGCGGGCGCAGGCTGCTCACGTCACCAGAGCGCCACGAGGCGCTACAAAGGCTCCCAACACTCGGCGGAGCTCGCAAATCCTGCGAGGGTCACTGGTCTCCACCATTTACTTCCTGGGCATAATCCTACCGTCACGCTGCTGCACGAGTCCTCCCGCCGCCGCCTTCACCTTCACCGCGGCCGCCGAGCGGAGGACTCGCTCTCCCTCCAACCCCTGCGGCGGGCGCAGGCTGCTCACGTCACCAGAGCGCCAGGAGGCGCTACAAAGGCTCCCAACACTCCGCTTCACGGGACGCTGCTAAGCCCGGGCAAAGGGCGGGCCCTCTGTGGCCCTCAGAGGCCTGAGGAGTCTGGGCTGGGCCACCCCCCTTTCATCCCACGGATAGATACTGAGGATGTCAATCACTAAGGACAAACCATCGACGCCTGGTGGTGAAAAACTAGGTACGCTTGATAATTTTGTCATTCGCTCGTTATCAGCAGCTGACCGAGAACTTGCTCTCTCTGAGCGACACTCTGCGAGACGCCGCTCTGTGGAACTATGCAAAACCAAGCGATCATCCCTCGGAGGCATACAACATGCTGTTTCACCCCCACCCTCACCAGCTACGATTTATGAGCGCGAGGGGCATGAGGTACCCCTAAACGAGAGCATTCCACTTCTCTTTCGGGACATAACTTCCACCTCGGCAGACTCCAATGATAGAATCATAAGCCCCTTAACAACCCCGCGTAACTCTATTACTAACTCTGATGTACAGATCCTGCCCGATACCTTATCTCTGCAACCAGGTAGCACCCATAACACTGTATTTGATGCCCTACTGGAAATATCATCACCTCAGGCAGAGTCTGTCCAAATTCTAAAACCAACCTTAATCGCCCCCCAAATTCGAGGTCAGCCACCAAAAAAGCAAAGGAGAAAGGGTATAAGTAATCAGCCTGTTCAGACCAACAAGAACAGAAATACTCACCTAAGTTTTGGGAAGAAAAACAGCCTTGCCCCACACATACCTACAACTCCTGACCTTGTAATTCCCCCCATTTCCAAACTGAATGATCTAGTTATCGCCGATAACATGGGTCCATTGGAAAATGTATTCAAGTCACTGTTACTCCCTGTAGTCGAGAGACTTAAGAGAATAGCTACACAACTGGGTACTATAGAGCAGATATTGGTAGAGAATAAGCTTGTACCCAAAGACCAATCAAACCCTGTAATAACGTCCATACCATCTTCTATAGCCACTCCACAGATAGCTTCAAAACCCACTACTCAGCATAACCATAACCCTGTGAGATCTCAAATCTCAAAACCAACAGGGGAACATACTAAATTAACAGCGAGAGAGACCCAAGCTAGCGGAAACTCAAAATCAAGTGTGACCAAACGCGATAAAAGGGTCGCGCCTAACATCAAAACGCCTGATGACCGCTCTATTCCTCCATCATCAGCGATAAGACAGAACACTGATAGGCGTAGGCAAATTAATCTTCCCCCGAGGCGGACCCCTACGTCATAGTGTTAACCGGGGTCCCTGAAATATCTGACGGACGTTTCAAAAATTATCAAACCTTAAAGAACAAGACTATGTACTGGCTGCGAACCCACAGGCCATTACCTCCTAATCTAAACGGAGTAATTCTCCATGTTCGACGAGCAGGATGGCTGGGGAAGAGACCCAAAACAATTCCTGGTGACATAGTAATTATAAACTTCAGAGACCATAGGGCAGCTACTTTTATTAAAGATTGGTACACGGGTGGTAATGAGGGTAGCATCAGGGCCAGAGAACTTAGCTATTTTTACCCGAAAGCCTTGGTGGGAGATCCTTCTGGGATTTCTAAACGGTATCATAGTACAGATACCTCAAATCTTCAACCGCACTACCCTGTATCAAGACCCGATCTGGTGAACTCCCCCTTCTCTATCCACCCCCAACGTCCTAGCTGGTCGCAGGTACCACCTCCAGGCTGGTTCCAGCAACACAGCTCATCTGGTGGGTGGACCATTCCTACGCACAATTCTTTTGACTGCTTGTCCGGTCTCGACGAAAATGAATGACTGGCACCATCTGATTTAACCATCGCCCGCCCATTGGAGGGGCCCATTAAATACAAGTCTTTAAACGCAAAGTTGGTCTCCGCAAAGTTGGGTCGCTCCCCAAGCTTCCTGCTGTTTGGTATCGTTAACTGCTTCTCTGTGCCTCTCGCAAAACTGCTGCCTGACATTACGCTAGAGCGTATTTAAATAATTAATTATAGCGCTTTTGTAATCCTCTAGCTGCCGCTTGTCTCAACGCCTCACCACTCTCTTGCATCATCGAGTGCTCATAACTAATAGTGCCTGCCTGCCAGTCGCCACGTGTAATAGCGCTTTACTATTTAGAAGCTTTGCCGAGTATTTGGAGCCGCTGCTGACGATTTCACAAATCTCACTATTATTAGCAATCACTATTTACATTGTTCACTGTTGTGCGCAGGGCAAGTAGAACACGCGCTGTTGTGGCTTTGACCCATTTGACTGAGTTGGAACATCGATTTTTGTGGCGCTCGCTTCTCAGGGTGTTTATTTACATTATTTACATCACTTACTCGCTGTACCCCATCCTGTTGCCTGTTTAACTTTAGCCGCCATCTTCTTGTTGTTGCTGTTGTGCCTCGAAGCCCGTCCCCTACGACCCGATCCCGCCTCCCAGCTGATCCTCCCTCGCCCCTCCCCTCCCACCATCCATATATGACAGATGACTTTGCGCGCAGCGTTCACGCGCAGCGGTTGCGCCCCATGCGCGCCGAAGGTGCGCCAAAGGTAAGCCCGTCTGCGCCCGTCCGTGCCTGGACCGCGCCCAGCGCCTGTCCCCCTGGTCCCCGCCGTTCTCAACCGACCAAAACCACATATGATGCCGCAACCCTCCTCGCTCTCAACCCCGGACGCACTCTACATTGCTGCAAAGCCACTCCAGGACGTACCCACGGCCCATTCGCCTGCATCTCATGCAAATTCAACCGCTTCAGGACCCTCACCAAACCCACTTCCTCCACACACAGCTCCGACTCTAACCACCTGAAGTGCATCCTGCTTAACACCCGCTCGGTCCACAGACACGCAACCGAACTCTGGGACCTACTCGACACTGCGTCACCGGACATCGCCTTCCTCACAGAAACATGGATGAACACATCATCAGCACCCGACATCGCCATAGCCATCCCGGAAGCTTACAAGATCATCCGAAAAGACCGCATCAATCAAACAGGAGGAGGCATCGCCATTATCCCCAGGAACACCATCAAAATCACGACCAGCTCCGACGATAATCTTGCAACCGCCGAACATCTCCACTTCCAGATCCACACCGACCCCAGGACCACACTTAGAGGCACCCTCATCTACAGGCCTCCAGGTACCCGCACCCAATTCTGCGATGACATCACGGACTTCGTCAGCCCACATGCCCTCGCCTCCGAGAACTACATTCTTTTAGGAGACCTCAACTTCCACCTTGAAAACAAACACGACAACAACACCACCACCCTTCTGGACAACCTGGACAACCTCAGACTCAAACAACTTGTTGACACCCCCACCCATGCAGCCGGACACACACTCAACCCTATCTTCACGTCCAGCAAGCATATCTCCTTCGATCGCACCACAGCTCTCCATTGGACGGACCACAGCTGTGTTACCACCCTGAACCACAACCGCCCACAACCTATTCCTCGAAGAAACTGGAACAAAATCACCTCCGACCAACTCCGCACATCACTAAACCAAAACCCTCCCTCCCCCCTCACTGGACCCAAACCAAGCGGCCACCAATCTCAAGCAATGGATCACCCACAGTGCCGACGAATTAGCACCCCTGAAAAAGCACCAGATCAACTCAGGCAGCAAAAAGGCTCCCTGGTTCAACGATGACCTTAGAAAATCCAAGAAGCTATGCCGCTCCCTGGAGAAAACATGGAGAAAAAACCCAACCACCGACAACATGGCCACCCTCAAGACAGCAACCCGCAAACACCACCAACTGATTCGATCCGCCAAGAAATCAGCATTCAAGGATCGCCTCGACAACAACTCTCACAACAGCAAGGAACTCTTCAACATCGTCAAAGAATTCACCAACCCCACTGCAGCATCTAACGACATCCCTCCCTCTCAAGACCTCTGCGATGCGCTATCCTCCTTCTTCTACAACAAAATTGCCGACATCCACAACAGCTTCGAAAATACCCCCAGCGATCAGCCCTCCCCACCCCCCTCTGATCCTACTCCGCCAACTAACATCCTTAGCAACTGGAACCCAATCACCACTGAAGACACCACCCGCTTAATGAACTCAATCCACTCGGGCTCGCCAACCGACCCCTGCCCCCACTACATCTTCAACAAAGCTGACTACATCATCGCACCCCATCTCCGTGACGTCATCAACTGCTCGTTCAACTCTGCCACCTTTCCAGATAGCTGGAAACACGCCGAACTCAGCGCTCTTCTGAAGAAACCCACAGCAGACCCCTCGGAACTCAAAAACTACCGACCCATATGCCTCCTCCCATTCCCGGCCAAAGTCATTGAGAAAGCCGTCAATAACCAACTCGCCACCTTCCTTGAATCCAACAACTCCCTCGATCCATCTCAATCCGGGTTTCGAGCCAAACACAGCACCGAAACAGCCCTCATCGCAGCGACCGACGACATCCGAACACTACTAGACAACGGAGAAACTGTGGCCCTCATTCTACTCGACCTCTCCGCCGCTTTCGACACAGTCTGCCACAGCACCCTTATACAACGCCTCAGCAACATCGGCATACAAGGAAAAGCCTTGGACTGGATCATCTCATTCCTCGCTGGGAGAACTCAAAGAGTTCGACTTCCCCCATTCAACTCAGAGGCCACTGAAGTCATCTGTGGCGTACCACAAGGATCTTCTCAGTCCCACCCTCTTCAACGTTTACATGAGTCCTCTCGCCCCCATCGCGCGCCAACACAACCTCAACATCATCTCCTACGCCGACGACACCCAGTTAATCCTTTCCCTCACCAAAGACCCCAACACCGCCAAAACCAATCTTCACGGAGGCATGAAAGAACTAGCCGAATGGATGAAACATAGCCGCCTAAAACTCAACTCAGACAAAACCAAGGTCCTCATCCTAGGATCTTCCCCCTCTGCCTGGGACGACTCCTGGTGGCCCTCCGCTCTGGGCACAGCACCCACTCCCACAAACCATGCACGTAACCTTGGCTTCATCCTAGACTCCTCTCTTTCGATGTCCAGACAAGTCAACGCAGTCTCTTCCTCCTGCTTCAACGTACTTCGCATTCTCAAAAAGATCTTCCGCTGGATCCCCCTTGAGTCAAGAAAGACTGTCACCCACGCACTAGTCACGAGTCGACTGGATTATGGAAACACCCTCTACGCCGGAATAACAACAAAATTACAGAAAAAACTCCAACGCATCAGCGAGACTCATATTAGACATCCCTCGCCAAGATCACATCACCGGACATTTAAAAGACCTCCACTGGCTTCCCGTCAACAAAAGAATTACATTCCGCCTTCTCACCCACGCACACAAAGCCCTCTACAGTCTGGGACCCGAATGCCTCAACACTCGACTGTCCTTCTACAAACCCACCCGCCAACTTAGATCGTCCAATCAAGCCCTCGCCACAGTCCCGCGCATCCGAAAATCCACCATGGGTGGCAGATCATTCTCCTTCCTTGCTGCCAAGACCTGGAACTCACTCCCCACTCACCTCCGCCTTACTCAAAACCACATCTCCTTCAGAAAAGAACTTAAAACCTGGCTATTCGACATATAATGATCCCCTTCCCCAAGCGCCTTGAGACCCACTGGGTGAGTAGTGCGCTATACAAATGCCCGAACTTGAACTTGAACTTGTACAATCCATGTCCGCTTCTAGGGCACAGGCCTGCCATAAATTACCATCAAACGTAAATGTCAGCCCTAATCTACTCCCCATGCCTACTATAGAGGCTTCTTTAGAACCCCTGCAGCATGAGACAACAGACAAATCCTCAGGTATTGTTCTAGCCGTCGAAGTAGCAGGTTTCGCTAGTACTGGTGAGGCTGTGGGTCCCGTAAAGCAGAAGTCCACGCATCTCTCCATGATATTTTGGAATGTGGCAGGCCTTAGACATAAGGTAGATTTACCCTCTTGGCTCTCTGAAATCCGCAAACACAATGTCCTGTGCTTCCAGGAAACATGGTCCACTACCCAATTCCATCTTCAAGGGTATAAAACTTTTATTTGTCCTGCCCAACCCTCTACTTTCGGTAGATCAAAAGGTGGTTTAGCAACTTATATCGCTAACGACCTCTCTATAAGTAGCATACAGGTTGTAGTGAGTGGGCCAAACTTCCAAATATTAAAACTAACACTAAATATAAAAGCGGTTTACTACGTAGTCAATTTCTAGAACAACCTTCGGATCGTAGACATACTCCCTGTCCTGGAGGAAATTCTCCGTCACCTACTGGTAGAACGGAAAAAATTAAGGAATAAACAATTTAATCTTATTTGGGGAGGGGACTTTAATGTTAGTCTCTGTAAGGACAGTGGCTCCAAAAAATGTGGTTGGGTGGACGAGGGGGGTCTAAATTTAACTCATTTTCCGCATTCCAGTTTAGGCCACCGCTTAATGGAAATCCTGGTGACTTTAGAACTCGGGTTTGCAAATGAGCTTCTTGTTCCCCCAGTAGCATTTTCTCCAACGTTTAGTGGAAGAGGCCATTCCTCCTTGATTGACTTCATCCTAGTTTCTCAAGTCTTGACAGATCAAATACGTTGTTTTCTGACGGGCACTAACCCAAACAGTGATCATTTTCCAAACTCTATGACTATCATAGTGCCTGACTCCTGTAAACTGGCTAACTCACCCTCCCTACTAACCCAAGATGCACTGAGTATGGGCAAATTAAATGGTTTCACCATAAAGTGGGAAACAGTGGATCCTGTTGCACTCACAGGCAGAGTCCTTAGTAGCACTCTACCACAAATAGAATTATGCCTCAATGCTGACTCTCCCCCTGATAAAATTATAGATAGTTTCCTGACCATTACTAAAACAATTAATGACGAACTATCAAGTAAATCAAAGGGAAATAAGAAACCAAAAATGGGCTGTTTCAATGCTGCCACCAAGAGAGCCTATTCGTGTCTGAAGAAGGCACTCCGACGCAGCATTAGAAACAAATCAGAAATAGTCCGTCTTAGAAGGGAGTATAATCAGTCCCTGAAGCGGTGTAAGTTAGAAATCAAAAAAACCTTATGGGAGACACTGCACAAAAGCTGCCTTGCAAGGGACTCAACCACATTTTGGCGTACAGTTAAAACTCCCTTTTTAACAAATCCTAATTGTTGGACTTTGGCCCTTAGGGCAGGTTCACCCCTAAACTTTTTGCTTTAAATGGTGACCTGGCAATGTTGATTTTTGGGATTCTGCGCACTTTCACTGTGTCCCAGTGGAAAGTGCGTGCGCACTCTGAGTGCATGTGCTGAGCTAGGCCTGCCCGCCCATAGGAATGCATGGGGAATGTATGTGTCCCTGGTAGTTCCTGATGCGTGGGGTGTACAGGCTTGAGTCTGGTATGTGTGAACTCGTGAGAGTGAATGCTGCGAGATGGTGTATGCAGCATGTATGTGTCTAGTAGCGAAGCGCCATTTCTAGACATGGCTGTACGTGTGCTGTGAGGGTGCTGGCGTGTGATTGGCTGGAGCTGGCTGGCATGCCAGGCTCCAGAAAGTCTGGATGGGTCTGCCCGGTGGTGAGTGGGAGTTTAGCATGAGTGATGTGTGGGAGGAGTGTACCTGTGTCCTGGATGGGCTGGGTTTTCCCCACACAATGCTGGCTCCGCCCCCCTGTGGTGTGTTTAATGACCCAAGCCCTGCCAGTGAATAGAGAGGGTGGTTGAGGTAAACAGAGTACTCAAGAACCAGCTGCGACTGGTTCCGCCCCCACTCTACACCCTTGAACAAAGGAATGCACTGTATAAAAATGGGGCTGTGTCCCCACAAATGTTGTTCTCTTCCAGGATCCTGAGGGGGCTGTTGCTGCTGCTGGGCCAGAGGACCGCCACTTGGGGTGTCTCCCTGCCTGGAGACCCAGTGTGCTGGCTCTGGGCCCAGCCTTGCCCCCCCTGCCTTGCTGAAGGACTCTGCTGGACCTGCCTGAGAGCGCTCTAGTTTGGTCCTCTAGCGCTTGGGAGCGCTTGACTTCCCCTGTAGAGCTGGGGGAGCGCTTTGTTGGGCATCTAGCGCAGGAAGCGCCGTATTGGTACCTCCCTAGCGCTTGGAAGCGCTTTATGGTGTGCTAGCGCTTGAGAGCGCGATCTATTTCCTGCGAGCGCCTCGGGCGCTTTATTGTTCAGAGCCGGTGCCCACCCGGCATTTGCCCCGATCGCTACTTCATTTGCGAGTGCCCACCTCGACTTCGTGCCTGGGAGCGTCACCGCCGCAGCCCGGAGTGTTTTCAAAACGTTGCCGGGCCGCTGCCAAGTGCGACCCGGAAGTGGTTGGACGGCCAACCAATCGCTGCGCGGCCCGAGGGAGGGTGACCCGGAAGTCCCGCCCCCGCAGCCGAGCAGCAAGAAGTGACGCAGCCGGCCGGGTCCCCGAGGCTCCCCGAGTGGAGAGAGGAGCCCCGGGAGAAGGAGCAGAGCCTGCCACGTCTGGTCGAGGCCCCGGAGAGGGAGAGGAGCCCGCCCGCGGCACCAGAGCCGCCGCCAGACGGCCGGTGAGTGTGGAAGTGCCGGTAGCGCGAGATAGCGCTAAGTGACAGAGTGAAGCCACGAGGGCTTCAAGAGAGCATTTGTGCGTTGAGCCCGTGGAGGCTCTGGAGACGGCGCATTTTGTGTTGAGCCCTGAGAGGCTCAGAGGGGGCATCTTCTTCCCGAGCCAGGAGGCTCAAAGGGGCCCGTCATTTGTTTAGAGCCAGAGAGGCTCTACCTTGTCGGGGCACATTGTCGGTGCCCGCGCCCCCCCCCCCCCTCCGGTGTTCAGAGCCTGCGAGGCTCAAGGGGGCAATTATTTCACGAGCCCTGAGAGGCTCAAGGCGCCCCAGTGTTAAGGAGCCCAGAGAGGCTCAGGGGCAGTCCATGTGTTTAGAGCCCAGTGAGGCTCTTTGGGTGCCATGTGTGTTTAGAGCCCAGAGGAGGCTCCAGGGGGCATTTCCTTTCGCCCCACCAGTGTTCTGAGAGCCCAGCGAGGTTCCCACATTGGCCCCCTTGTTGTTCTTGAGCCCTGGAAGGCTCAAACCTCAATTGCACCAGTTGCCCAGCACTTTGTGGGCAACTGCTACGTTTAGGACCCTGACACTGGACACAGGGCGTCCTAGCCCCAACAAGGCCAGAGGGCCTAGGGACAGTCACAGAGGGTGACTTACGTGAGTTTGGCGCAATTGTACTTTTCTATGCACCTCTGAATGTATTGTGATGCATCATGTGTTTTCCTCCCTTACACCTCTGAATGAATGTTATGCATTGCATCATGTGTTTTCCTCTTACACCCCTACAGGTATTGTAAGACATAGGTGGTTGTTTTCTCCCTAGTACAGGTGGTGCTAGTGAGGTCCTGGTTACCAGTGATTACTGGTTGTGTGCTATTTTGTGCTATATTCTATGTACTAAGTGCTATTTCTGAAAGTGCTACTTCTGATTCCTGACAGTGGTCCAGGTGGCCCTGTCTTGTAAATAATCCCTTGTAAATTCTGCCCGTGCCTCTGGCACATTGTAAAGTGTGTGTTTTATCTAATGTGTTTTGGTGTAATACAAAGGCTATTTTTATATAACCTTGTGTGGAGTTTCCTTTGTGGTGGGCCTTTGGTTGTTGTTGCTGGGGTGCGTGCGCAAATACTTAACTTACATCGCCTCCAAGTTTAGCCTTGCTGCTCGCGCCACGTTACCTAGAGGGTGAGTAGGGGTTATCTTGGCGTGTAACTCCCTTGCCCTGACTTGGGTGTGGTGGTCTCTGACTGACTTTGGCGAAAGCCCTGGCCAGCCGGGGATCCCATTTCCAACACTAATTTGAACCCGAGAATCGAGGTGGCAGTGGATGAGTGCGCTTGGGTCACCCATTTTTCAGCTATTTGTGGGGGAACAGCTGCACCCACACAGACACCTGCTGTACCTCGAGATGGAAGCAACCTCAGCTTCTCCCACGAGGAGGTAGTGACTGCACTAAAGTTATCGAAATGTGGGAAAGCCCCAGGCCCTGATGGGGTTCCTCTTGACATATTTAGACATAATCTGGATTTGTGGTCCCCTATCCTCACTAGGGTCTTTAATGCAGTTAATGAAACAGGCCCAATCACCTCATGGAAATCCTCAATCCTTCTCCCAATTTTTAAGAAAGGGGATCGAAATGACCCAGCCTGTTATCGACCCATTTCTTTATTAGATGCAACGGGTAAGGTCGCAGGGTGGCTAGTCCTCCAAAAACTTCAGAGCTGGGTAGCCGAAAATCAAATACTGTCAGATCTACAGTATGGATTTCGTGAGGGTATGGGGACGGTAGAACAAGCACTAAATCTGTCCCTACTAGCGGGTAAATATGTGGGGGCGAAGAGGGGTAAACTCCATCTGGCATACGTCGACCTGTCGGCAGCGTTCGACTGTGTGTCTCATTGTAAGCTGTGGAATATCCTTATTAAAATAGGCATAGACCCCCCTTTAATCCGCTTCCTGCAAGACCTTTATTCAGGGGCATCAGCCAAAGTCCGCTATGGCACGGGGGGGGGGGGGGGGGGGGGGGAGTTATCCAGGTCTTTTGACGTGGTGAAGGGAGTCAGACAGGGCTGTGTGCTGGCTCTCTTCCTTTTTAACCTGTACACAAATGGTCTGGAGGTGGCAATGCTAGAGGACAGTCAGGATCTCCCCATGATTGGCCGTCGTCCTATTCCAGCTCTGCTCTATGCAGACGACGCAGTCATAATGGCGCGGACCCCCTGCCAACTACAATTGCTGGTCAACAAATATTGCCAATTCATGGAAAGCCTAGATCTAAAGGTTAATAACAAGAAAACCTTCATTATGCATGTTGGGAAAGCCACTAGCCATACAAAGGGTATATATATATATATAAATAACATCAAGTTAGATTGCACAAAAACATACCCCTACCTGGGAATTCTGATCGATAATAACCAAAACTGGCGACCAGCTATTCAAAGTAGAAAACTGTCATTCCTTAGAGCAGTAACGGCCCTGACAACGTTTGCCCGGAATTTAGGCCAGCGTCCGGCATGCAAACTGCTCCAGATTTATCACGCTAAATGCTCCTCAGTAGCTCTATATGGAGCAGGAATATGGGGTTTTACTGCCACCTCATGTATACAAAAGGTGGAAAACTGTTTTCTAAGGTATCTTTTAGCGGTCCCCAAAAGCTCCCCGAGCTACGGCTGCCACGTGGAACTAGGTATGGACTATATATCTGACATCATTGCCATCCAACCGATCCTACTGTGGCAGCGTATATGGCAGACAGATGAATGTAAGCTTACTCGCTCTTTGATTATCGACTGCCTTGCCCTAGAAAGATGGAAGAGCATAACATGGCTGGATTATGTTTCAAAATTTTTCACTGATTTAAATTTAGAGTCCCATTTTACTCATCCCGAAACCATCGTGGGCATATCTCGAGCCACTCTGAAAAACGTATGTTTATCCCACCTGCGTGAGCTCCGAATGGCAAGAGAGATTTCTAAACCGACTAACGTCCATCTTTTAGCAGTACAAAGCTCTTGGGGGATTCAGCCTTATTTACTGCTAACATCTATCTCATATTACGACAAATTCTTGCTGACCCGGTTTCGTTTCAACATTTTCCACCGCTTAGTGACTTTTCCCAAGACCAATGATTTGTCCGCAAATTTCCCCACCTGTCCTTGTGATGGGCAGTCAGAGCAAACGCTTCTCCATGTAACGTTCTTCTGCAGTCTCTATGACCACCCACGGAGAATTTGGATTTTACCTTTAGTAAAATACATGGGATTGCGCCAATGCCGTCTGGCGCTCCAAGCCTTACAATGTATGGACACAGAATTCTCAATTGTCCCTATACTCTGTTTTTTAAAATCATGCATTAAATTCCGAAAAGATTATGATTAATTTTACATTTAAAGTATTGATTAAACCACTGTGTAACAAGTTCCAGAAATCATATCGTGCTTAGTATCCTTTCTTTTTTGTGTACTAAGGATAGATTTCTTTTTTAATGTATTAATTTAGTCCCTATTTACTTTGTTTAATCTGCACTAATTTTAGGAATTTGTTGTTTTTTATTCTGTACAATTGCTTTGATTCGTTTGTACTTTTATGGATAAGTATCCGAATAAAGTTTTATTTGATTTGATTTGATTTGACTATGGGCCTCTTGACCCAAAGTCAAGAGGCCGGCAGCCAATGCCAGACAAATTGGCTTTTTTAAATCTGTGTAAGCCTATAACTTTTTATTTGACTAAAATCATGTGGATAACATAGTTGCCTATAAAGGTTTTCAGCCAGACTTTGTCCATTAGCTGGAGGTTCTGTCATTTCCTCCACCCATTCCAACATGCATCATGGGGCAATGTGGCAGCCACTTCAGCCACTGACTGTCTTCACTAGGAGTTAAGGCTTTCTGCCCTTACACAAACAGCACGGCAATACACAAAGTAGTTCACTTCATTTCCAAGGAGTACAATGGCAATGTGTGGTTTTTAGGTCAAAACAATATTTTTGTCTTTAGCCAATGTTTTTGTTTAGATTGATGAGGGCCTGGCAGCGTCCCTAACAGTGTTGCAAAAACCATGACCAAACATAATTCAGTATTACCAAAAGGCTGGTGGCCAACGCCAAGCCTATTGGCTTTGCTACTGCTTGTTTCACTGAGGATTCATTATGATAACAAGGAAGTTACACTCCAGAAGCTTAATATCACCAAGGGCTTTAACGAAAACAAAGTCTAATCTTTAAAATAAATCTCTACACTTAAACACTCTGATGGGTCTCGCTTCAATTTCAGCTAACTTTCTAAAAACAGAAGTATTACATTGTGGTACCCGATATTAAAGGCATTTTAGAATTAAATTGTTTTTTATTGACAATACGCTTAATAAACGCAATACACAGCAAGCCGCCTACAACCCTATCGGGCCAGCCACAATGGTGGCACTAACAAGATAAATGCAATTAGCAAATCATTGGGGTTCTGCGATTGACGATAGGTTACACAGCAAGCCGCCTACAACCCATCCAAGGCCGGCCGAGTCATCTAGAAAACATAGGAGGCAGACATGTCACTTAGATTCAGTAGTGTCAATCATTCCCGAAAGACTTTGCAGGACCATCCCCAACAGTCCTCCTCATATAAAAGTGGCTGCTGGTCACTGTAAAATATAGTTTCCAAACTTTAAACAACAAAAGAAAACCCAAAAAATAAAAAATGCAAAACCACAAAAACCCTCCGCCCCCCACCCCAACCCCATCTCAGCAAGCCAGAAGCCTTAGGTGTATCGCACTTAAGGAGAGAAACTGAAGCGCAGCGATCAACAAATGACGCTAGTAGCTTTCTCCTCCTCCTGGCCAGTAGGGATCAACCTCCGTATACACAGGTATTTCGGGCAAGTCAGTTCCAGGAACTCCACAGAGAGAATGGAAATAAAGGGAGCCCAAACACTAGTGTAATCTGATTTATCCCCTAAGGCTGCCATTGATAAACGCTCCATACTTAATAAGCTCCACAGCTGGTGAAGTCAATGGTGGTGATCCGAACCTCTATTAGGTGTTCCAGTTCGACAACAGTACACGGTAGGCAGTGTTAAGTGCCAGGGCCATCTGTGTACCTTTTATAGAGCAAAGTGGGAATGTTAGAGCATTAGGCAGACCCAAGAGTGTATATGCGGGGAATCTGGGGATTGTAGTAAAAAGCCTGATCAAACTCGTCCAAAATCCGCTCCCAGTATTTAGTGAGTTTCAGGCAGGGCCATAGGAGATGAAGTAATGTGCCCGGGCTGCCACAACCCTGCCAGCACAGACCATCGCACTGCGGGTTCCATTTCTGCATTCGGGCAGGAGTGCAATACCAATAGGAAGGGATTTTGTAAGAAGTCTCTGTATGCCCCATGGTGTATGCTGTATGATATGTCCTATAAAAAAATGTCATTCCATTCCTTTTTGGACAATGCTCAACCCAGTGCCTCCTCCCATCGCATCTGGCCCGGAAATTTACCTTTGCACAACTTCATTGACAGATGAGAATGAATTTCTGAAATTATTTTTTCATCATCTTTCTTAAGGAACAACCATTTTTCAAAGGGGGACATAGGTCTGCTTGCCTGGAGTCTTGTTACCGTGCCAAGCGCCCAATGTAGCATTTGTGATCGGAGATATTGCTCCCAATCAGTCAAACCATAGTCCTCCTTAAGTTGGACAAAAGGAATAGGGCCATTGTGATCAAAGAGACATCAGAGCCGCTTGCACCCACCCTCCGCCTATTAGCTCCCTTTTCCATGCCAGGAAGAAAATCTGGATTTGAGAGGCCAAGGGAGAGGGGAACGTGGTGAGGCCAGCAGATTGCAACCTTATCCCAGGATTGGAACGTCGGGCGAGTGACCGGGGAGGAATACAGCCCCAAAGTTCTAGAAGACCTGGGTAGCAATACCTCTCTCCAGATTTGCCTGCCCTCCACCGTCTAATCCATAAAGACCCAATGCTTCTCCGTTAGTGGTTGATTCCACTCCACCAAAAAGCGCAATTGAGCAGCCTGGTAGTTATGAGTCACATTGGGTAACGAGAGTCCTCCGTCCCGTTTCGATCGGTGCAGAAGTTGTTTCTGAAACCTAAGCTTTATGGTCCCCCAGATGAAGTGCTCAATCTCTGAAGCTTGTGGAGCAGCCCAAGGGGTGACTTTAGCGGTAGCGTCTTAAAAATATATAGGGCTGTGGGAAGGATGCTCATCTTTACTGCGGCAAATCTGCCAAACCACGACAATGGGAGTAATTGCCAGTAGAGCAGATCCTTGTGACGAAGGTCAAGCAACTTGGAATAGTTAGACTCAGCGATCTTCTCCAGATTTCTACTGAGCCCCAAGGTTAGGTATGCCAGGTCCTCCTCGACCCAATAGAAGTCGAACTGGGAGCACAGAGCACTCTCCATGTGTGTGCTGGAAGTCAAGTACAAAATTAGAGATTTTTGCAAGTTAACATGAAAGCCCGAAATCTGTCCAAAAGTTTGAAGGCCGCTATGATAGCCGGGAGGCAGGTAACTGAGTGGGTAATGGAGAAAATGACGTCATCAACAGAGACTGTCAATTATGAATAATGGGGTAACCCAGAGAATCAACCGGACCTGGGTAGTATGCCGGAGTGAACAAATGGTCCGTGACCAATGTTTGATTACAGAAATCAATTCAAAGTTCGCAATCTCGGTTAGTGTACAATATCACCAACAATAGTACCATATACTCTCAAGTTGCTTAATGTCTGTATTCATGAATAATACTAAGCCGATATTTCTAAAAACACACAGACAGAGAACAGGCCCAAATTCTTTCAATGATATATTCTACTCTTCCTTTTTCCCTTTCTGCACGCAACCTATGTATATTGAAAATTGGAGAATTAATGTATATATATATATTCAGAATAAATGTGAATATATCATTGAAAGAATTTGGGCCTGTTCTCTGTCTGTGTGTGTGTGTTTTTAGAAATATCGGCTTAGTATTATTCATGAATACAGACATTAAGCAACTTGAGAGTATATGGTACTATTGTTGGTGATATTGTACACTAACCGAGATTGCGAACTTTGAATTGATTTCTGTAATCAAACATTGGTCACGGACCATTTGTTCATCAACAGAGACTGATCACATGTTGTTCCGCTCCAAAGGAAATGCCTTCAGCCCTAGGGTTATCGCGAAGTCTTTGAGCAAAGGGCTCCATGTAAAGGGCGAACAAAAAGGGTGATAGAGGACACCCTGGTCTCGTGCCCCATCCAATGTGGAAATCAGTGGATCTGACCCCATTTACTCGAACCGAAGCACACGGTGAGCTATAGATACTCGCAATCCAGCTTCAAAAACGTGTGCCCATGCCAAAATGCTTAAGAGTTGCAAACAAATAGGGCCAGTGCACCTGATCAAAAGCTTTCTCCATGTCCACTGCGAAAAGCAAAGCCCCCTCGCTGGAACGCTGAACTTTATCTATCAGATGACAGAGGCGCTTGGTGTGGTCACCACACTGTTGACCCGGGATAAATTCTGCTTGGTCTGGATCAACAAGGCCAGGCATCAGTGAATGGAGAAGCTGAGCAAAAATACTCGCAAACTATATTCAATAAAGAAATCAGGCGTTAAGAGCTACAGAATTTAGGTTCTTTTCCCGGCTTCGGTATGACTGTAATCGAGGCTTGGAGCATTGTTTCAGTAAGTGTGTCTGACTCAGCAAAAGAATTGAACAGGTGGGTGAGTATAGGAGCTAGCTCCGGACAGAAGGTCTTACAGAAGGCGACGCTAAACCCGATCGGACAGGGTGCTTTAAGGGGTTTCAAACACGCAATCGCCGAGATCACTTCCTCAGTGCGTATAGGCTCATCCAGGACTGCAGCATCGCAAGCAGGAAGGGGGTAATCGCGGCTGCATCCAAGTAGGCTTGCGGATCAATATAGATTGGAGCATCGTTTGCATATAGATCCAAGTATTGAGCCCGAAAGCTGTCTGCAATACTAGTAGCTTTGGTGGCCTACGCCCCCACCTTGCTAAGGATCGCTTTAACTGCCTGTGGCTGTTGTTTACTGCGGAGACTGTGCGCTAACATGCAGACCCCTCTATTGGCTCCTACGTAATATGTATGCTTCAGTTGTACTATCGCATGTTAGGCCCCATCAAAAACCAAGCATTTGAGGTAAAGCTGCGCTTTTTCATGTTGTCTCCAGATCCGCTGGTCACCGGAGCGTTTCTGAATAGCGTCCAGTTCCCTTACCTTTAACGCAAGCTCCTCCCTCTAGTCTTTCCTCATTTATTATCATATGCAGCCCTAGCTATAAAAGCACTCTGGGCTACTAACTTCAGTGCATCCACACCGTTGACAAAGCGGTGGTGCCATCATCATTTAGCAATAGATATTCCTGTATGGTGTTCCTAAGTGCGGTAGTTGTTGCTGGAGACTACAGCATAGTATTCCGAATGCGCCACTGGGGAGCCCTACTTCAGGCAGGACTAATACATAGACAATTTTATGTGCGCATGGTCTGAGAACGAGTGGGCTTCAATAGTAGAGGAGCAGACACATTCCCAGGTGGAAGTGGAGGCTAGGAAATGGTCCAAACAGGCATAAGTCTTGTGAGCCACAGAGTAAAAGGTGTATTCCCGCTCCCAGGGTGTGAAGGGCACCACACATCCTGCAGTCTGCATTCGTCCAACCATTCCCGGGCTGCATACCTCATTTCAGGCATATCCTTCAGTTATCCTTTGCCTCGGCCACTCTCCCTGTGGAATGGAAGAAAGCTATTGTTCTTCCAATAAAGAAAAAGCCTAATGTCAGTCAAGACACCCTCGAGAACTTACGGCCCATCTCGCTGCTACCTTATCTGGCGAAAGTAGCCGAGAAAATAGCGAATAAACAACTTATGGCTCACCTTGAGTCTAATGACGCTTTCCATATTTCTCAATCTGGTTTTAGGGCTGGATACTCCACAGAAACTGCCCTGCTGAGAGCAACAGAAACCCTACGGGCGGGTGCTGATCAGGGCCAGACTATGGCACTAATTATGCTGGACCTCAGTGCCGCGTTCGACACTGTAGCACATTCCATCCTGCTGCAGTGTCTGAACAAAGCCGGGGTCACCCAAGAAGCACTGGGCTGGTTGAAAGCATTTCTCAACGGCCGCTGCTTCCAGGTTCAGAGAGGCGTACACCTCTCTGATAGCATACCTCTAGAACAGGGGGTTCCTCAGGGCTCTGCCCTGAGCCCTACCCTGTTCAATCTTTACTTGGCTCCTCTGGCTGTTGTGGTCCAATCGTTCGGCATTGAACTAGTTTCATATGCCGACGATACCCAACTTCTCATCTCCTTGACCCAATCACCCTGCAGGGCAGCCGACAACTTTAAAACTTGCATGCAGGCATTGGCAGGCTGGATGAACCAACACTGCCTGAAACTTAATGGCTCCAAAACGGAGGTTCTGGTGATTGGTGGCAAGGACACGAGTTGGACCAAGGAGTGGTGGCCATCTTGTCTGGGTCCATTACCCACCCCATGCCAATCAGCCAAAAACCTGGGGATCTGGATTGATCCCAGACTTTCCTTCGACAGCCATGTGCACAAAATGGTGGGGAAGTGCTTTGGTGTTATGAAGACCTTAAATCGCACCCTTGATCTCCTTCCTCTTGAAGCAAGGCGCACTATGACCCAAGCTCTTGTGACCTCGAGGATGGACTATGGCAATGTGCTTTTGCTCGGAACAACGCAGAAAAACATAAGGAGACTTCAAGTGCTCCAGAATACCGCTGCACGCCTAGTCCTTAGACTTCCTAAAAGAGCGGCTTCTAAACCTGCCCTTGCCACCTTGCACTGGCTATCTATAAAGAAGAGAGTCCTATTTAAAGCCCTCCTTATGTGCTACAGGATCCTCACACACTCTGCCCCTCCCTACTTGACCGACCTAGCTATCCCCTATGAACCCACTAGAACTCTCCGGTCTGGGGGAACAGGTCTGCTGAAAATTCCCCGTGTAAAAAAAAGCCAGAATGGGAGGCCGCTCCTTTCGTGTAATGGCAGCCAAAGAGTGGAACCAGCTCCCGATGAGCATCAGACTAGCTGACTCTGAAGCTACCTTTAGAAAGCTTCTGAAAACTCATCTGTTTTCCCTGTAATCTCCTTTCCGGTCTCTTGACTCTTCTTCCACAGCGCGGGGACACGCCGGGATGGCGTCACCAGGCGCTTTACAAGCCCCTTTATTATTATTATTATTATTATTATTATACGGACAAGATGCCCGTGCCACCGACTCTCTGGCCAGAGCAGGCCAATTCTCCATCCATTATTACATTCATATCTCCTCCCACCACCACAGCCCAGTCAGGGGAGTGAAATACCATAGTTAGGGCAGCCAATAAAAAGGTCTTGTGATGTTCATTGGGGGAGTAAATCGAGGCCACCATAAAATAGAATGGATCTATTTGGAGCCTGAGGGCCAGTAAGCGACCCTTAATTTCAGCCACAGGCCTTAGGACAGAGCCTGGAAAGTGCTTGGAAAACAGGATGGACACCCCTCCTTTCTTGACCTTAATCCTCTAGCATGCATTCTGGGTGCATCCTTAGGGAGGGAGTCTCCTGAAGCAAACATATCCCACCCAAGGAATGCTTTAACAAATATAATACCGCCTTTCTCTTGGTAGGGTTGAGGAGGCCTTGCAGGTTAAGGCTAACTATCTTATTCTCTCCAGATATAGAGACAGAAACAATTCTTGAGAGGCCAAATTTGTGCTTTGCTAATCCCAAAGGAGGTATAAAGGCAGAGTAATTAAGGGACGATCTGCTAGTGATAGTCATGAATAAAAAGTGCAAGGTATTGGCTTGCTGGAGGGGGACCCCAAACACATTACCAGCCCCAACATTGCAAAAAAAAAAAAAAAAAAGGAATAAATGAGTTAACAAAGAATGTTCAAAGTCCATCAGTAACGGGAATTCCATACAAATGGGGGCAACTAAGAAGGCAAGGGACACTCACCAGTATTGAAGTTAGCCAACCCTGTCCCCACCAAGCCCAATGCTGCAACGTTCCCCCTCGCCCAACGAATCTTCAGCTAGGAGGATTAGCAGCGTGACTCTTAGCGTCGGAGAGTGAGCGGATCACCGCCAACCTTTCCTTGATGATGGTAGCTGGAACAGAGCGAACGCGATCCAATCTGTATCCGGCCATAGATCCTCAGCGGCGGCCAGGTGGGTGCCCTTCTCCGGTAGAAGAGCTCTGCGGTGCCTGATCGAGGGTTAGGTTAAGAAGTTTACAGGTATCTGCCAGGGAGCAAAGCTGATGAAGTTTGCCCTCATATCAAAAGATGAGGCAAAAGGGGTGGCCCCAAGTGTACGCTATTCCAGCAGATCGCAGACAGTTGGACACAGGTCGAAAGTCTCTACTCTTCTGTAGTGTACTTGCCGCAAGGTCCTGGAATAGTTGCGGAGAGTGATCTCTAAATTGTAGCGGCTGGGTGGATTGTGCCGCTTTCAGAATGGCTTCCTTCACTTTAAAGTCCTGTACGCAGACTTGGAAATCTGCACGGGGGCGGGTGGGCTGGCGAGGGGTGCCCACTCGGCGGCATCGGTCCACTTTAATTCCATTCTCCCCAGAGGTGTCCATCACAGCATTAAACAAGGCCTGCACATACCCTTCTGCGCTGGTAGGGACTGCTCGTATAGGAATATTGTTCCACCTCGATCTATTCTCTAGATCCTCTGCATGAGATTAGAGATCGATTTGTTGGGCTTGCAAACGGATAACTTCTTTTTGAAGCAACGCAAGTTCCTCCTCCTTGGTCACAGAACTTTCCTCTGGAGCAGCCACCCTTTCTCCGACATCACGTCTCACCTCACTTAAATATGTCTGCAGGGGAGGAGCCAAGATGGCGATCGAGATGGCTGCATAACCGCTTGGCTCCGTGAGCCTTCCCGCCCCGCACGTATATCCTGGCGATAAACCTGAGCAGTCTTTGCTGATTTAAGTAGGTGCAGGGAAGCATTCACTTACCGTCTGCTTTTGAGGCTCCACCGCACAGTAGACCCAAAGAACTGTCTCCGTCTCTTTGGCGGCCTTCGTGGTGCTGAGGCCGGGATCTCGAGTGAGAGGAGTGTCCGGCCGCGATTGAAACGCCAGCGGCCTCTGGTTGCTCTGGGAAGCCGGACGGAGAGAACCTGAGATCTGCGAGCCGGAAGAGATGATACCAACCCACCCCCAATGGTGGGTTGCCCTGGGGGAGGTGCGAGACAGCTGGGACGGAGGGAGTCCGTGATGCCCAGTTCCCCTTCGATGTGATACCCGGTTATGCAACAGCCCTCCCTAGGAACCGGTGGGTGACCCCCGGGCAGCGGGGAGCTTGTTTAGCCTTTCGGTGACTCTCCTTTCCGTTGCCTGCCCTGACTATTGAGATCCCGCTGTGAGTTTTGCTGCTCCCGGGGGTCGGACCCGCTGCTGAGGTGCGGTAGAGGGGAAAGAGAACGGGACGGCTGGCATGGCGGGCGATACTTTCCCATGCACCCTTCACCCGGGCAGAGAAACCGTTGCACAAGAGAATCCCGGGGTCTGGCTATGTGAGAAACCGCCCGCGCCCAAACATATACTGGCTGCACTAATAACCCTGCAGACGGCCCTGATCCGGGAGGCCCAAGATTTGGGACAATGGATGGCCGCCATTGTTGCCCCGCCATCTTGTAACGGCACGGATCGCTCTCAAGGAGACGCCGATGTGTCTGCCTCTGCTTCATCGACGTATTCCCCGGATGAGTCTACATTCTTAGAGACGTGGATGGATTTGGTTCATGAGCTTACTGTGGATGCACCTGTGGCGCATGTGATTGTCTCACCGGGGCCTTTCCCTGATCGGCTAGAGGAGGAACGGCATCGTAACACGGCTTGGGCGGCCCCGTCGGGGTTTTGGCGCTTCCCGCTTCGGGTGTGTTTCCCTTTCAGTGTCTGGCGAGACTGTGTTCGGATTCGAGACTGTTGGCGGTGTTGACATTGCTCCAATCGGACTTCCGCCCTGCATCATCGACGAAATTTCGGTGGCTTGGGTCCTATGGAGCGGCGACACTGCCTGATCCCCCCGGTGTACTCTGACCCTTTGTGCTTCTTTGTATCCCGTTTGAGGGGTGTTTTAACGTTGGTACTGTTGACAAACGAGGCCAGGGGTGAATTTGATTGGAACATGGCGGGACTCATGGCTGGTTGATGGTGCTTTGAGGGGCGCTTAGCGGGGTTGTCATTGATTGCATTATACGTGATTGCTGCTACCTGTAATTTTTTACTATTACTGTTTATACGATTTTTGCACGCGGAGGTGGGAGGGGCCGGAGGACTAGATCGTGGGCCCTTCTCCTGTATTTTTTCTCTTCTTTTTCTTCTCTGTATTTCGGGTCTCTTATTTAGGGCGACAGGCACGCTGCGGGGGGGGGGGGGGGGTAGGCCGTAGCCTTTTGCAGGGGTGCAGGGTTGAGGGTTGGGGGATGGGTTTGTTATTTTGTTCTATCTTTGTTTCTATGGCCCTTTGCCCTTTTTCCTTTTTCGATGTCGTCTTCCATGTCTCCCATGTTGTGTTTTGCCTTGAGGGGTGGGGTTAGTTCGCCGTGATTGCTTGGTGTTTATTGCATCTATCCTGACTCATATACCCCCTCCCCCGTCTTTTTCATCTATGTACATCACTGGCGTTAAATCTCTTGCTTTAGTTCGCTGTATTAGGGATGTGTGTGATTATGCGACATTGATTTTTATTTTATTTTTCGTTATTACAAAATGAACCGTCTCAGATCCTTATTATCGCATAGTCCTTTAACTTTATGATGTATCCTGTATGCTACTCAGCTCTTGAACTCCGGACCACTGTGGGTTTTTATACTACCTTATTTTAATCGATTTGAATAGCGGCCGGCCAGACTGGTTGTAGGCCCATGTTTGTATCTCCGTACTGTAACAAAGGTTCTAAAAATATATATATATATGTCTGCAGATCTGTTGTCACCGTCAGGATATCCTCACGGAGAAAAGCAAACATAGATTCTAAAAATTCACAGGCTACTGCGACGTCAGCGCCTTCACCACCCCTGGTCTTCAGAAGTAGGTCGCGCATGATCGCTCCTATTTTACCTTGGCAGTCGCCATGGTCTTGGCGCAAGCAAAGCAACGGGCGACTCCGGGGCTGTGTACATCAGGGCAAAGAATGGTGGCGCCAATGAGTAGTCCTCTGCTCACCGAGCAAACCTGACCTCCACAAGACAGTACTGCTGGATTAGCTTCCAAGGGGGTTTCTCCTCCTGGCAAAGTCCGCATTCTCCCCTCAATCCCCAGTCCCAAACATCGCGTCGTCACAGAGGTAGCTCCACCCTACGTATCATATCGGCAATATTAGCAGTGTAGAAGGACTGGTGGCCGATATACCTGGAGGGCGAAACCAGGGCCAGTGCGATGGTGCACCAGGTTCTAGACCACAGTGAAGCAGTGCTTTACTAGCTAGGCCAAAGCTGCTGTGTTCCCAATGTCCTCCAACTAGGCGGAGCGCCCCATCAAGCCGCCCGTTCCCGACGAGTGGTTGATCCTTCAATCGTACACAGCTCTCTTCTTGTTAGGCTCTCACTCACCACCATGTGGGCCCTTCCTCATGTGATGATTCGGGGGCAGGCAAACGGGGGCAGGCGTCCATGATATTACCATGCTGTGGGGGGCTCGGAACGCCACCTTGGCGTGCCTCGGAATGCAAGTCTTGGGCGTCGGAAGATGTAGCTACGGAAGATCTGCCTCTAAGTACCTCCCTATGGCCCCATGGTACCGCACAAAAGTTCAGTGATGTAACACCTTTTAGCCTCATACTCCACACCACGCGATATGGGCCCTCCAGGGTCGGCTGTCTGTTGTTAAATCAAATCAGCGGCTATAGCGCCGACCGCGCGCCTCGCGCCTCTCCTCCCCTGGCCCCGACCGTAAACTATCGCCACCTTCCCCTAAGCGGCACTTCCTCCCCTGCCGTCTGGCCGCTATCAATTAAAAAAAAAGGGTGGGAAATTCTTTATTCCCAGGCCGCTGCTCTGGGCCGCACA
Organism: Lissotriton helveticus; assembly: GCF_964261635.1. Taxonomy (NCBI): domain Eukaryota; kingdom Metazoa; phylum Chordata; class Amphibia; order Caudata; family Salamandridae; genus Lissotriton; species Lissotriton helveticus. The sequence continues at coordinate 43,405,468 of NC_136062.1, read as the reverse complement.
AGAATCATTTCCAGGCGGCTCTGGGCTCAACTGAGTTCACCACCCCCTTGGCGTCAACCCCACCAGATCCAAGGACAGCGTTCCGGGCTAAGCTAAGTGCACCTCACACCAGTAATCCAGTATCGTTGCGGCTAGTCTCAGACTTCCAGGCTCAGACTCGGTCTTTCACCTTCGAGGCAGCGCCGCATGCCCGCATCAGCGACTCAGTGTCCCCTGGGTAGCGCAGATGGAATGTTATGTTATGTTATACATTTATTTTTATAGCGCACGGCTACTCCAAAGGAGTGTCCCGGCGCTTTATTGAGGCAGCTCAAAATAAAAAACATAACACCATACAGCGAACAACTGAAACAAAAGAAAGCACAAGAAATACTAAAGGTTAAAAAGCCAGGTCTTCAGGCTCTTCCTGAATCAGGGTAGCCGTCACTCGGGAGCGCCGATATGGGCCCCCGAATACGCTGGCTGTGCTCGGTTCATTCGACAGGAAGCCTACGGCACCAGCGACTGCTCAAGATGGCCGCTCGCGTGAAGCCTGGGCTCCGATCTACACCCTCAGAGAAGGGTATCGGGTCTTTGCGGGAGGCAATTCCTCTCTGCGCTCTGCGTGCCCCAGCTCAGGGAAACACCTGGTGCTTCTGCAAAGGGGATATGGGCGCTATGTAGATGCTTTCGAGCCAGTGGAGACAGAGCTCGAACAGAGAGTGTCGGATCACCCCGCCATCTTGGCCACACTCTCTAAAGGCATTTTAAAACAGAAAGATGTAAAACTATATACCTAATTGGATCTTTGTACAGACATCCTCTTTGCCCCCGAGGATGAAGCATTTAATCCATCACTTGCAGTCTTTACGTTCCCCGACATCAGTATCGAAATTGATAGTAATTCTGTGTCCTATCAAAATCCTGACCTTCCATTTTCCATTCCATTAAATAAAAAACGCAATTAAACTGTTTAGTATTACACCCAGCATAAAATAATATTTGTCTGCAGAATTATCAGTAACCCCTTACCTGGATTTGCATGCATCCTGTAATTTACCAGTTATTTATGTAAAATATTCAGAATCATTACAGTAGCTGGAAAGAATGTTATCTTCTATTTTAACTTTGATGAAAATATCAGGGAATAATTCCAATCACATTTTTACCGCTATCCTTCATTGTGTCTGGTCCCCAAGTAAGCAAGGGCCACAAAGAGGGGTTTAATTGTATCAAAGCTTAATTGTGTGCATGGTGAAAGTAGTCCTAGTACTGCGGTTTAGCAGAACAAATCTTCTTTGCCACAGTTGTGATCTAGTGACTTTGGATTGCAAGCAGACCAACCAATTGCCAAACAATGAAAGGAAAATAAGTAAGGCCAGCAATGGTGAGAAGGCTCTAAGGAATTGTCAGAGTCAACTACTCATGCCCCAGTTACTTTAGATTCGGACTCCAATACTGCAGTGTTTACAATTTTCCAGAGAAAGATGATCATTAAAAAAAAAGTATAGCCACTCCAGTGGAAGGCACAATGGGAACATCCGGAATGAAAACGGAAAATGAAAGGAAAAAAAAGGATAAAAAAAAGGAGGAGTAAGAAGTACACTTTCCTGTGCACCTCAGAAGTAATAGATGAAAAGGACTCTCTGTTTCATTGGATCTCGAAATTTAACTATTAATTGAATGGCTGAGTGGTTCATTCCGACTGTCAAACCCAACTGGCACCTGTTTTTAACTCAAACTCTGTCCCTCCAACTGGCAAGGGAAACTATACCACAATTGTTGGCTCTCTCAAACCTTTTGCCAAGTTCTTCTTTTTTTTTTTTTTTTAAAGAAAATGTAAATCTGCAGAGGGCTTGAAAAAAAATGTACCCCAGAAAATGTTGATTCTAAGGTCTTGCCTATTCTAATATCCTAGACTTTATTGTGGCCTATGATAAGCAAGACACTGAACGGATCGATTTTTATGAATTCATGAGTAAAAGAGGATTCATAGTAGCGATATTTATATAGTTCAAATTCTACTGGCATCTTTAGGTAATAGATCGAGAGCCACTTAATTCTGGGGCAGTGGAGAATGTGAGCTTTGAGAATTGTGAATACGTGTACAATTAAGGCGTTGATGGCATACCTTATTTTTCTGGTACAGAAAAAACAGGTTGTTGGGTACTGGAAATGATAAATATTATGATAATGCCTTTTATGCCTCTTGTAAAGAAATTATGATGGAAAAGGCAAAAAGCTATGAGTCAATATTAGATTAAGACGATATAGTTAAAATGTTGCCTATTGATGCTTAGGACAATGTCAGCCAGTGGAACTTGTTAGCAGGTGCTCCTAATTATAAATGTCACGTGGAGAACCTGTTTTCCCAATGCAGTCAGTGGTTTACGAGTGAAATCCTGGAACAAGCCTGGTTAAAGATATTTAAAAAGTGGATTTGTTAAATAGCTTGAATGCTGATATTTTATGTACCCAGCAAACATGGGTAACTTAGAATTTTTGACTTAGTATCCTTTATGTTTTTATTTGACCTGCTAAACCCTCAGGGCTGGTGGCATGCACGAGGGGGGATGGCAATTCTTTTGACTAAAAAATATACATGGCTTAACAGCTTTGTTCCTCAATCAAATTTGGTGAAATGGGTAATGATTTGTAAAATAATGGCCGGGAGACTAGTGAATGCAGCTGTGCTCCCAGATGCGTCATGTTCCACTCTAATTAAATATTCTTTTCGTTTGTATCTCAGATTGTGGCGTATGAAAAACTGTCATGTAGTGCTGGATGGGCACTTAAATACAAAGGTGTGCAACCATGAACTAAGATTCTGCACAGACACAGATAGGGAAGAAAATATATAAATTACCATCAGCAATTTTGCCATTCAAATAAAAAAGGAAAAGGAGATTCATTTACTACACCTTTTGAGAAAATATGAACGTTTGATTGTGAGCCTCACCTCTAAAATTGGTCCTTCTTATCGATTTTGTGACTACATCCAACTCTACTTTTGGTTTACTCTGAGATATGAATGTAGTGGATAACGCGTTCAGTAATCAGATAAATCTTCGTTTTTGTATTGATTTTCTACAGGCTGGAATGAGACAGTCCAAAACGAAGGGGGAGACAGTCCAAAACGAAGGGGGATACAGTGACTTTTAAGAAGGCCAATGGTTGAATGCACTGGAAGTTTAACTAAATCGCCAAGCCGAAAAAATGTTGTTAATAGCTCTTTTGGATAAGCAAGCTTTGCCTAAAGATGCCCTGTTAAGACAGGGCTTGTATATTAAGTTATTTTCAGATAGTACTACTCTGCCAACAAAACTCTCCGCCCAGGAAATGTGTTCAAACTGAATACCCCTGAATAGAGGCTTAAATAGGTGTTTTTTTTCTCTGTAATAATCTTCGTTCCAAAAGAAGCAGCAGATGAATAGCCACTTGTACAAAACTTGAAAGCGATTGAAAGTGGACTGGTTTAAAGGGAGTCATCATCTCTCAGGATATGAGGAAAGACTGGAGGATTATTGCTCTTTTGTGGTGGCAAAAAAGTTAAGTCATTACTAATTACAATCAATGATGGAAAATGCGTCAAATATCTCAAAGCATTATCTGATGTATCAGAAATCTTTTGTATATCTGAATTTACCTCAATAGCCGCAAATTCTGTATATACTCCCCCCTACAATGGAACAAATTTAAAGTTTTACATTGGGAGCAGGGCCGTTGGGCCACAATGTGTCCAGATCAGATCCCAGAATCAGTAATGAAAAAGAAAGCGTCTCTTTGGTCAATATTCTCAATATGGGGTAATTCCAGGACCCTGGAACAGGAGTATCATAGCTCCATTGCATAATAGAAAAGGGACCGTGTAATTTGCCCATTAACTAAAGCTAAACAGCCTTACTAGACTCGTTTAGTAAGGTATTTGCAAAAACTAATCTGGAACATCTCCGTTGTTGGGGAGCTGAGGAAAAGATAATTCCAATTGAACAAGCAGGCTTTAGGTAAAACTGTTTTACACTAGATAATATTGCCATGCTGCAAGTGATTATGCAAAAAGAGGTCACTGTTCACATGCAATTTATCTATGCGATTTTCATAAACTTTTCCATGACATTCGACCGGGGTATCTAACAAATACTCCAGTAAAAAATAGCATTGACTGGGCATTCCTGAGAATCTTTTACAACTAATTATTGACCTACACTTTACACCCTAGTGTCATGTTCTTCCAGGGGTGAGGGACCAGGGTTCATAATCTAGAATTACCAGTAATAATGGTTTAAAAAGGCTGTATGCTAGCACCCCCTATTGTTTTCTTTATATATTTAGGATTTGCCATCGGCCCTTTATGGCATTAAGGGCCATCCGCCAACAAAAGGGGGGCATTAACTGTCTTACTGATTATATGCAGAGGTTATAGTTATTTTTCGTTTAACCTCTAAGAGCTTAAATAATCGATTGATGCGTCTTCAACAATATGCGAATATACACTTCCTAAAAATTCATTAATCAAAAAATAAAGTCTTGATTTTTAAGGGCAAAAAATTCCAGAAGGAAATCAATTTTAAATGGGATTTGGGCAATGAAACTTAGAAATTGTGAAATCATTTCCCTATTTGTGGAAAAGCTTTTCTGATAATTTGAACGAAAAACATATTCAACATATTTCCAGTAAGGCCCGATCTCATGCTAACCAACTATGGAGTTTAAGAACGCCTTAGGTCATAGGCATTTTGTCCACTAACTAGCGGTCCACCGCCTAAAAGACCCACAAACACTCTTGTCTGCATCAAAAAGAATGTACCAAAATTGGATTTTAGGAATAAAATTGAGACAAATCTTGAGAAAGGGATGTCATTTGAATACTCTTGTTGCTATTCAGGCCATTAGAACACAGTCTAGATAGTACTTATGTGCAGGCCTTAGCTGCAGTGTCATGATGGAGTCCCAGCTCACATGACAAAGAGAAGTCATTAAGGAATTTGACGTGTTTAAAAAAAATTAACTAAAGAATGCAAAAAAAAGCAGGTTTTGTAGAAATGTTTATTATGCACTGAAATTGAACAAGACACAACAGGGTGAATTTAGGGGTTTATCTATGCTGCAGTTAAAATGTTCTTTAAAAACAGCTTTCAGACCTCGTCCATCCGGACCAGTCTGGATTTATGCCGCAACGCTCAACCAGGCATAACATACACACGCACAACGCTGTAGCCGAGGCCCATCGGCTGGGACGATCTGCGGCAGTCCTGCTAGCCGACATGGATAAGGCATTCAATTCCTTGAGCTGGATCACTCTTTTTAAACTATTAGAGGCTGTTAATTTGGGCCCCCGATTCCGCGCATATGTCAACTGTACACAGATCTTACAGCCTCTATAATTGAGGCCGGTTATCGCTCTACCCCCTTCCCTATCCGGAGGGGGAACTAGGCAGGGAAGCCCTCTCCCCCGCTTCTTTTCGCTTTAGCGATAGAACATTGGCCGTGTGGGTGCGTTTGGATGCGGTCTATATGGGCTTAGTCTGGTCACCTGAGTGCTCAGATAGGATAGCACTCTATGCTGACAACGCGTTATTCTTCTTTTCTGACCCCAGGGTCACCGGACCGAGGGTGCTGCAGATCCTGCAGGTAAAACAACAGGATTAAATGCCAATCCGTCCAAGTCCATTCTTTTTCCCATTTGTGTCGACAGGGGAGCCAGGCTTGGGCCTCACAGCTAGTTATTGCGAACGATGGGTATAAATACCTAGGTGTCCATATCACTAGATGCCCCACTGTGGCGTGGTCGCTCAACATAGTCCCTCTGCTCCCGGCGTTCCGAGAGGAGACGACGTGTGGTCCCATCTTCCCTTGTCCTTATACGGCAGGTCCGCTATATTCAAAATGGTTTCCCTGCCACGCTTGGTGTACAGATTGCAAAATTACCCATATCCTATCCCACCATCGTAGTTTCTTCAAATAAATGCCCTCTTGAACAGATTCCTCTGGGGAGGAGGGGCAGTTCGGTTGGCCCTGACGACCTGTATCCAATCCACCTACTCTGGGGGATCGCAGCGACGGGCGTACGGGCGTATTATTAGGCGTCCCAGCTCTTAGTCATCAATGATTGGTGGTATAACCCGCAGAACGACCCGGCCTACGCGGTGTAGAGGCTCTTCCTGGAGGAATACCCACTGCTGGATCTCCTGTACAGTAATTCGACTCTGGAGTCTCTTCCCCCAGCCTGTCGCACAGTTATTCAGATCTGGAGACATGTTTCTCGGTCTATGGGTTGGTGGGGTATGCTGACGGGCAAGACTCCCCTCTGGCGGGGCACACACCTCCGGCCGGTCTCGGCCCTGTCCGGATTCTATAGATGGGATGCTATAGGAATCTCTACACTAGGAGATGTGATGCGCGGCCCCACACTTAAATCCTTTCAGAGGCTGCAAGAGGAGTTTGACTTACATACGTTCCAATTCCTTAACTATCTTCAGCTCCAACACGCCCTATCCCCCCTGATAAAACATCCTACGTCCCTACCCGAATTTCACCCACTGGAGGGTAGACTGCTGATGAGTGATCTAGGAGGACACAAAATCCGCCAGACCTGACCACGAACTCCAAGACAAACATACACCAGACTAAAGCAGCGTGGGAGGCAGATTTACCGGCCCTTACTGATGATGACTGGACTGAGGCCCTAGCCGGCCCTAGGTATGCCGCTGTGTCGTCTAGGTATAGATTGATCCAGTTCAAATCTCTTCACAGAGTATATTACACCCGCCTCCGCCTCTGGAAGATGGGGACTATTCCGTCCCCCACCGGCCTCCGGTGCAATTCTAAAGAAGGGTCCTTTCTCCAAACGGTCTGGGGCTGCACTGCACTACAACACTTTTGGTCCAGGGTATTGTCTTGTCTGGGGTGGGTGTTGGGCTGGGACCTTCGGCAGATCCTCGACTAATCCTTCTTCATGGCACGGAAGATATCGGGGAAACAGATATAATAGACATCTTCTATTCCTAGGACTTACATTGGCCAAGCGGACATTGCTCAGCATTGGAAGTCCTCCGCTCCCCCTGGGGTGGCGGCTTGGAAATCTGCCCTGGATAAATGTACTGGGGTGGTGTGGAGTGCAAAAAAACGATGGATTTAGGCCCAGATCTCTGTACTGGGGTGAATGTATGACATTGTTCTGCATTCTGGCCATCAACTGTTGTTTTGCATTTGTCACCCCAAGTGGGATGGGTATGCTCAGACGTGAGTCCCATGCTCTCCACACCATTGGAGTCAAGCTATCCTGGCTGAAGACGGCTGATAGCCAGAAACCGGTCCTAGGATGCTTGATTCCGGTCCAGGAAAGACATGGCTTGGCAGTTCGGGCTGGACTGTTCCCATGAGGCACAGGGTCAAGGCTGATTTGCATATGGTCATGTCTGAACTGGGGTGGTGTGGAGTGCAAAAAAACGATGGATTTAGGCCCAGATCCCTGTACTGGGGTGAATGTATGACATTGTTCTGCATTCTGGCCATCAACTGTTGTTTTGCATCTGGATAAATGTATGTCAGCTGAAGTGGCGGTGTTTCAGGCACGGTGCTGCCCGCAGAAACATGGAAAGATCTGGACCAGGTGGGCCGAATACCGGCGCAGTGACATGTCCATCCTTCCAACGTCGGCGAATCCAGACCCTATCTAAAGACTAATCATTAATGACTCTCCAATCTAATTGGTGGGGGGAGGCGGGAGGGATGGGATGTTGGTTCGATTGTTTTACTGATCTTCAGGTGCTGTCCTCTCCAGCAGCTTGTGTATCTACAATCCGTCATCTGTCTGTATACTGTTTGTGGGGGGTTCGCCCTCTGGGTGCTAAAATTTCAATAAAATGTGTTGTAAAAAAAAAACAGCATTCAGGCAACGTCAGTCTTGAGTTGGATACTGAGTTTTGATCAAAAACAGACAGGAAAGTATAATTTGATCATTGTTTCATGTACCATGTATTATGAATAGACCACAAGTTCATTTAATCTGGAATCTTGACCATGGAATCTGGTGTCTACTCCTGTTGTTAGGAATGAACATACTTCCTTTAAAGTGTCTAACAGAAAGCTGGCAAAATTTGCTGGTCCAGGAAATAATTTGTAAGTTATGCAATAGTGAAATCCAGAATGTAATTTTTGTCTGTACTGAACTGCACCTTCCTCAGCGCAAAATTTTAGAGCTATTGTTTATAAATTCTTTGTCAGGACCGGAGGCGAGGATTAGGCTTCAACTTTCAATGCTTTATTATCCATCAGTCATTTTAAAAACCAGTAAACACACTAAATTTCCCATCAAACCATAGGATAAACAAAAAAGCCCAATCAACCAATCAGGGCGGCCGTGGTCCTTCAACAGTCCCTGTTGCCGCTCTAGCCTCCTCTTACTTTGCTGCTCCAGCAGCCCCAGATAAGTGTCTTTCGTTTCTTAGTAATTTCTTAGCCATGTGTGTATTGTATATGCGTTTATTCTGGTGTGATTTTGGTTTTAGGTGTTTCCCGCACTGTGGCAGTCTTTAAGAAGCCGTGTTGCCCAGAATTTAGGGACCCCTCGATTGCGGGAACAGTTTCAGCTTCTTTGCGGTTGCGGCGCCCTCCTGTGAAAGCTTACCGTGCGGTGAGGTCATCAGACCTGCAGGGGTTCGTACATTAGTATTTCTTCAAGCACTGCGCGTCTTAACTCCCCCCACCCAGCGGCCAGCACATCTCGTTTGTACGACTGTAATCAGTACGGAGTACAAGTCAGATGCTGGCTGTGATTGCAGGCTCACACAGGGGAAGAGTGATTATTACAACGCCTTTATAGGCACCTGGGCTTTGTTGTGCATTTGGATAGACAGAACTGCCTGGAAGTATTACACTCGCGCAGTGGATAAGATAATTGCTTTCAATAAAGGGACTCGCCCAGGCAGTAACATTCTACATCCCTTCAGCCCTCCAAGGAAGAAACAGTCCCTCCAGGACATCTGCCTTCTAATGGATTGTTTGGTCTGCTCCAAGCTGTAAAACCCTGTTACACTGTACCCCCTCTTGAGACTCACTCAGAATGGAGGAGTATGTGGACTATTATGAAGAAGAGGAAGTCCAATAACTTCCTATTGACTAGGATTTCTGTCAATTAAAGGATATGTTTATTGTTAGGGCTGGGACACAGGTAGTGGTGCCCTTGGAGAGCAAGATTCAAGAACTGCAGGCTCAAGCCCATGACCCCTTGAACATAGGGAAGAACCTACTCTCAGCCCCATACCTCTGGGGCAGACAGGTTCAGACCCTACTACTCAGCGCAAGCGCCCAGCAGAGGCTGGGGTAAATCTAGATGCATTCCAGTGCCTTCATGGATTCCCAACTCTCCGCCACTGCATTGCCAGACGTATTGTGGGATCTCTACCGGCTAGATCCTATCCCTCAAACAGGGGATGCGGGAGATTCCCCCCCAATACCTCGGTTGGGGACTTGGGAAGCCCCTGGCGACCTTCGGGTGGCTCCTACCATGGGCAGTATGATACCCTCAGGGACCTTCCGTTATGCTAGACCCGGAGGAACTTTTACACCCATGTTCGGCAGAATGGGGGCCTGCCTCTAATGTGGCCTTGTACATCATTGTACGGCTGCGCAAACCATTAGATAAAGAGATGCGCAGTTGTCTCTGGGCTGAGTGCCCCTGACCATCTTAGGACAGCAAGGCTACCGCTACACCGGAGATCGATCCAAAAATGATGACCTTTCTGACTAAGTTTGTGCGAGAGCCAAAAAGGGCATCAACTGGTCCTGGCGCTCTTGCCAGGACAAGTTACTGGACAGGGTGGGTACGCTCTCCAAGATCTTGGATACAGCAGAGGATGCCAAGGTTTCAGGGTCTCTCATTCCCCCGGAGGCGCTGTCTAGCTGAGCCCAGCGGGCAGTCATCCTATTTGGGAATGCGAACTATGCTCTCGCTACCTCGCGTCACAGATCTTGCTAATCAAGATGAAACCCAAATTGGAGGAGCTCACGACCTCAAAGGCCCCATTGCGGAGGGTGATTTATGTGGCGATCCTTTTATTAAAGATTTGGGGAAATTTGTGAATACGTTCACATCTTTAGAAAAAGCCCAGAATTCTATTAAGCGCATTTTCATCCCACATGTTTTTGCCGGAGTCGGTCGGGGTAGAGGGTGTTTGATCGGCCGCACCTCCTACCGGCCCTCCACAAGATGAGAAAACTGCCATAGCCAATGGCAGGTCCTAGTGAAGTTCAGGACCTTCTCCAACACTAGGACTTACCCCCTACTCAGAGGCTCGAGAGGAAGGGGCAATGGCCAACTCCAGAACCAATCTGGTGAGAGTTCAACCCTCAGTGGGGATATGCCTTGGGGGCAGGTTGGGAACCTTCCTAGATAATTGACAGCTCCTCACCTCAGAAGCTTGGGTTCTACAGACAGTCCAAGTGTTTCGGATATAGTTTTCAGGATCCCCCCTCCAGTTGTCTCTTCTGAGCCCATTAGTTTTCTCCCCGGAACAAAATGCCCTGATAGACTAGGACACGTTCCAATTGTTGCAGAAGGAAGCCTTTATCGCATTCACACTCCATCCCTTCAGGTTCCTCAGCAACCTCTACCTAGTGAAGAAAAGGGTTGATGGATACCACCCAGTGATCAATCTGAAGGAATTCAACGGGTGGTTTATTTATATCATCATTTCAAAATGGAGGGGAATCACCTCCTTCGCGATCATCTTCTTCCCCGGGATTGGATGTTTTGCTTGGACCTCCAAGATGCCTATCTCACAATCCAGATATTTCCTCATCATCAACGTTGCCTTCCGTTCCTCTGGAGATCTCAGGTGTTCGAATTCACCTCCCTTCCTTTCGGGCTGTCATCTGCACCGTGGTGTTTCCCAAAGGTCATGAAGCAGGTGATCAAACACTTGAGGGCTCAAGGAGTCCGACTGATCATCTACCTTGACGATATCCTGATTATGTGTCAGTGCCCCTCCCGCTTAATCCAACAGCTCCAGAAGGCGATAGACTTGGTGGAGGACCTAGGCTTAGCAGCGAACAAGGAAAAATACGCAGTCTCCCCCTCGCAATCAATACTATTTATGGGGTTCGTGGTGGACTCGCAAGCAGCCACCCTCAGTCTTCCCTCACACAAACTCATATAGATCAGACGTGCGCCCCGTCTGACATTGTCCTGCCCAGCCCCTGGACTCCTGATGGACTTGCCTGGATTCCTGGGGGACCCCTCTGCCCTGCCTGGGCTGAGGGGGGGACTTGGCTTTGCCCCCCCTGGGAGGCTCTGGGGCTTTGGCAGCGTGGAGGAGCTGCATTGCCCTGAGGATAGCGCTGGAACTGTATTTCTAGCGGCTGGAGGCGCTGAGCTTCCTCCCGAGCGCCTGGGAGCGCTCTGCCGGTTGTCTAGCGCTTTGGAGCGCGTCATTTTCCCCAAGCGCTTGAGGGCGCTTTATCTGGACTTTTCCTAGCGCTTAGGAGCGCTTTATGTCCGCTTATAGCGCTGGGGGCGCTAAGGCATCTGGCCCTTAGGAGGAATCAGCCCCCGCCTGCCTGCCTAAGGATCGGGCCGCCGCGCTGTCCGCGGTGACCCGGAAGTGACTGACCGGCCGGCCAATCCTGTCGCGGCCGGCCGTAAGCCCCGCCCCCCGCAGTCGGCGGGAAGGAGAGGAAGAAGGCGCGGGAGATGGCGGCGGTGGAAGGGGCTCCTCTCGGCTGAGGGTGCCCCAGGGAGACGAGGCGGCCGGTTGGCCGGGCTCCCGTGTGCCTAGGGAGCCCTGCAGAGACAGGAGGTCCGGCCGAGGAGAGGAGCCGGGAGAGCAGCGCCGGCGAAGGAGAGCCCAGCAGAGGAGCCCCGCCGAAGACAGCCCGGTGAGTGAGAGGGCTGGGGGCTCCGTGAGGCTGCTGGCGGTGCCGGTGGGGGGGCACCAGGTCCAGAGCGGTCCCGAATGGCAGTGGACCGCTCCCACGTAGAGATGGAGGTACGGGAAGGGCGGCCCCGGTTGGCAGCGGGCCGCCCCAACGTAGGATGGAGCCCCAGAAGGGTTATGGGGCATTGCGGGCTTTGAGCCAGCGAGGCTCCAACGTCCAGGGGGCATTGGGTTGCCAGCCCAGCGGCCGCATCAAGGGGCATTGTGTTCTGAGTCCCCCGAGAGGGACTCCCTGCCCCCAGTAGTGCGAGCATCGCCAGGAGGAAGCCCCGAGGGCTTCAAGGGCGACCCCGGTTGGCAGCGGGTCGCCCCAACGTGACGCCGAGCATGTGTGGCTCCAACATGGGGGCATTGCCTGCAGAGCCTGTGTGGCCCCCGCATGGGGGGCATGTGATGCCCAGAGCCTGTGTGGCTCCAACGTCTGTGTAGTGTTGCCCAGAGCCTGTGTGGCTCCTACAGTTTGGCGCAGTTTTGTCTTCTAAGGGCTAGCGAAAGCCCTGTCGCAGTTTTTCTCCAGCTACCCAGCAATTAGTGGGCAGCTGCACCGTTTAGGCGCAATTTCAGGAGAGAGTCCCTGTGTGGGACAGCGAGGGCACAGTGGTGCCCGGCCTTCACAGCTGCACAGCACTTAGTGCCAGCTGCAACGTTTAGGCCCTTGTGAGTGTTCCCAGGGGCCCAGCAAGTAGTGGGCCCCTGCATCGTTTAGGCCCGGACATTGAGACTCAGGGCGTTCTAGCCCCAACAAGGCCAGTTGGCCTAGGGACTGCCACGGGTGGTGGCTTATGTAGGTTTTGCGTAATTGTCTGGTTATTGCACCTCTGAATGTATTTCCTTGCATCATGTTTTATTCCTGCACCTCTGAATGTTTTTAGACATCATGTGACTCTTGCGCTACTGTATTATTATGGTACCTCTGAATGTATTTTCATTGCATCATGTGCTTTATTCTTAACACCGCTGAATGTGTAGGTTTATACATTATGTGTTTCTCTTTACTACTCCTCTGAATGTATATCTATGCATCATGGGTAATGTGTTCTCTCTTAGACCCCTAAATGCTGTGTGATACTTAGGTGGTTTTCCTTTACTACTCCTCTGAATGTGTTTCATACATCATGGGTAATGTGTTCTTTCTTAGACCCCTAAATGCTGTGTGATACTTAGGTGGTTGTTCTTTTTAGTACAGGTGGTCCTAGTGAGGTCCTGGTCCCCTGCGTGACAGTCTCCTAAGGGTTTAGGGTTGCGTAGGTGGTACCTACCTGTTCCCAGTAGTTACTGGATGTGATCTATAACTGTTACTTTGTGTTACAGTGATTTTATATACTTTTATTCTAAGTTCTATAAGTACTATTTCTATTTCTAAAAGTGCTGATTATGACAGTGGCCCATGTGGCCCTGTCCTGTGTAAATAATCCCTTGTGAATATTGCCGTGCCAGTTGGCACAATGTACATGTGTGATTTCTATCTGATATGTTTTGACAATACAAAAGTTATTTTAATATAACCTTGTGTGGAGTCTCTTTTGTGGTGTACCTAATATGTTGTTGCTGTTGTGCGCTGACGCAAATGCTTTACACATTGCCTCCGAGTTTAGCCTAGACTGCTCGCGCCATGCTACCTAGAGGGTGAGCAGGGGTTATCTTGGCGTGTGACTTCCTTGCCCTGACTGGAATGGTGGTTTCGGCCTGGCTTTGGCGTCAGCCTTAGCCTACCCGAAATAGCCGGTTTCCAACACTATGTATAAAACGCGGCTTACCCAATTCTGTTGCTTTTATATGGGGGTGGGGTATTCGTATAACAATTATGGTTGTTATGTTTGCTTGATTTTTGTGGCTCTTGGGACAAATATTGGCAAATGTCATGGATGTACTGGAGGACCCAACAGACAATCAATACCACTTGCCCTTACAGGTTATTTTGAGTCTAACTGGGGCACCGCTGGAACCACAGCTGTGGAGTGGGAGGCACTCAAGGCGGTGATAAGGGGCACATGTATGGAACTGACTTCTGGGGTCTGTAGACAACTCCAGGCTGCCCTGTGTGTGGCAGAATAGATACTTGCCGAAGCACAGTCGATACAACCCACTACTCCGGCATGAATATAACATAAGGGGCTGTATCTCTGATACATGCTACCGACTAGACAAATACACTTTAATACAATAACAGCAGTATTTGTACTGTGAAGGAGATAAATCTGGCTGCTTATTGGTCTGGACTCTGCGATGGGAACAGTCTCCCCCTATTCTGACGCATATATACAGTATATCAGAATGCCAGCACAAGTATTTACACCCCCTTTCAGGAAGGGTTACTATTCTTAAGGTGGAACAGGCAGCTGTTGAGGAGCTGGATGAACAATTTATACTTGAGGAGCTCATATCGGTGCTTAATAAACTACCACGAGCCAAGACGCCACATGCGTTTTATCAGGCGTTTTCAGCTACATTAACACAAAACCTCCTGGAGGTCTTTATGGAGACTTCAGACCTAGGCATTTTAAGACCTACAATGTGTGAAGGCGAGATCTGTATGCTCCTCAAACCAGAGGGTGAAGCTGCAGGCCCTACAGAATATACTCCTCTCACAATGATGCACATCGAAGCGAAAATACTCAGTAAAATACTTGCAGTTTGTTTAATACCACATACATGGATCATGAAGACCAGAGCGGTTTCATTCCGGCAAGGAGTGCCGGCATGAACATTTGACGTCTGACTCACATCTTACACAAGACGGAACACCGCAACGAAGTACTTGCGCTTGTGTCGATTGATCAGAAAAATTCTTCTGACACTGTGGCTTGGGGTTATTTACTCCAAGTACTGCGGATTATGGGTTTCAGCCCTAAATACTACAGGTGGGCCCTGCTCCTTTACATAAATCCGGCAGCAAGGGTGAGAGTGGGAAGCAGTCGCTTGAAGATGTGGACACTTGGCAAGGGAACTCGTCAGGGAGGCCCACCTTCCCCTCTTTTATTCGCATTGGCGATAGAACGGTTAGCTATTTGGGCATGCTGGGAACTAAACAACTGGCGTATGGCTGGGTGAAGTACAACATCTTATTTCCCTTTATGCCGATGACGCATTATTTTAGTTCTCATCTCCCAGGGTCTCATTCCCGCAGCTTCTATAACTCCTAGATGATTTTGGAAATATCTCAGGCTTGCGTCTAGAGTCTAAATCACAGCAAGTCCTTAATTTTCCCACTTGCCTCTCTGGTAGACACGCCGGTGAACCATTTACCGGTTTTGGGCGTGTGCTGGGAATTAGAGCAGTTTTGCTATTTGGGAATTAGCATCCAGCAGCTCCACTTAAATGTTGAGAGGGTCCTGGAGTCCTTGCGGACATCAGTAAAGTTCTGGAATACCCTGCCCCTTTCCTTAATGGGTCGGATGGCCATTGCAAAAATAGTGCTGCTTCCGCAATGTCTCCATGTACTGCAGAACTCACTCAGTCCCATTCCGCACATGATATTTAAGCAACTTGACTCACTCTTAAATGGACTCCTTTGGGCGGGTCGCAGTAGCAGGGTGGCTTTGACGACTTTAAACGGTTTGAGAATGGGGGATTGGTCCCACGCCTAGATTTATATTACTAAGCCACACATCTTCAACATGCAACTAGATGTGGCTTGACCCGGGCGAAAATTGGGAAAAGAGGCTGCTCTATGGTAGCAGGCCACTTACCGGAGTGGTTGATGGAAGGGGATGGGAGATCTGCGGATCTCTCATATGTAATAAGACAAACAGCTTTTATCTGGCAGCGTTTTATACAGACTGTCCTAAAACAGAATCCGTTCCACAGGAAATTTGATGTATGTATACTGAAACAGATTAAGCAGTTATTAGACATTATGCCATTTCAGGCTTGGCAAGAGGGTAGATGTGCGCTTCCGGAAAACGTATACCCTGGAGAAATATTCAGAACTTTTGAAGAGGCACGCCAAGACTTCACACTCAGCTCTGGCCATTTCTTGCAACATGCCAGTTTGGTTAATGTAGCCAAGACTACCTGGCCCTCATATTCTATGGCCCCCATTCCCACACAAACAGTTGAAATATTACTGAAATATGGCACAGGGCAACACTTGTAAAACGTATTATACAGAGCCATGCAGACAGAGGCCGCTGGGGCACTTCCCTGGGCGCAACTGCCCTGGGATCTAGACCTGGTTACACCTCTGTCTGACAGGGATAGGACACAGGTTAACCAAATAACACGCTGTTTCCAATAATGCCTGATTTCTATTGGTACACTACAACTTCCTCCATAGGACTTACCTCACACCTAGGGTTTTACACCATTTATACCCGACACATCCCAATAGCTGTCCCCTATGTTGTACGGACGATACAGACTTCCTGCATTTAGCTTGGCATTGCTCCTTGGTGCAGGCATTCTGGTGCCAAGTCGTAGTGGATATGGTCAGGACTACTCAATTGCATATAGACCCTTCTCCCCAGTGTTGCCTGTTAGGTAATGTCAAACGACCAAAGGGAAGAAAATTGCAATATATATTCCTACAATTGGTATTAGTATCGGCCAGACGAAGGGTCGCCACTACATGGATGGGTCACTGAGCACATGAGATACTACACTGGCACAGGAACATAATGGAGTGGTGACTAGAGGAAGAAACTCACAGGAAGTTACACAGATGTGAGCTGAGACTTTGGTAGCCTAGAAAGGCCTCTGCGATGTCCTCCTGAATCAGACTTCGCACAGATCATCTTCGGCAAGAGAAGAGAATGACAACAGTGGGGAGGAACAGATGGATGGGAACCCTATGACAGAACATGCTGATGGAGGGGGGGGGGGGCGGATTTAAATGGGTGAGACTGGATATCCTTCTGAGGACCGTATTGTGACTGGTACTTTCCACAATGTCATATAAAAAACTGTGTTTGGTATTTGTGTGTGCTTCTTTCTCACTGCAAATGCCACAATGTGCTGCCGGTTTGTTTTTGTTCATACTGCGTTAAAAAATGAAAAAATAAAGGTAAAAAAAAAACATCGCAAACCAATCCTTATTTATTGCCTCTGCAATTACAATCCAGGATTTCAGTCAAATTCCTTCTATCCAGGGAAAACAGACCCTCATTTAGTCTACTTCTACCAAAACACAAAAGAAAGCTTGACCTAGACATTCTTAAAGCATTATTTTAGAAGCATTCTCTGCTAACTGCCCTCCATTGCCAAATCTTGAAACAAAATCTCTAAGGTTGACACCTTCTACTGACACACCCTGAAGAAAATCCATCAACTCATCCCACCTGAGAATCTAATAACAGTTGTACAAGTGCTAGCCTTATTGAAACAGGACTTTGGCAATGCCATTCTAGCCAAACTTTTTTGTAAACCTTGCTTCACATGAAGCAGTCCTCATTCAGTTTGGTTCATACACTCTGCTAACAAATCTGACCAAATTAAACCCATGCTCCATCTCTATAGTGGCTACCACACCAGCAAGAGTTATATTCAAAATATGCTGCCTGGTTGACAAGGCCATACACATCAAAAACCCACACATCAAAAACCCACTCTACAATGCAGTACTTCTGAACATCTCTGAAGATTAAAAAACAGACTGAGAATTGAAGACTGACTAAAAGTAACTCAAATCAATATTTATCCCATTGGCAACAAGTTGGTGACCCCGAAATTTCTTAATTTCAGAAACGGCGGTCATTGCATCACTGCATGTGCTCCACGGCTCCGGAATAGTCTTCCTCTCAAGACTCGGGACGGCCCAGATTTAACCCTTAGACTCTCTTACAATCCCAATAATGACTATGCGCGCATTTCCCAGCTTTTAATTCACTTTGAGATTTTTTACTCCGTTTCTGTTCTTAGACATGTTTGTTAGCCTTAAGCATCTAACAGCGTTCCCACTTTGGCTTTCCCATAACATGTGGAATAGAATGTATTGCTTTTTTGCTTTCCTACGTGGTATATTGGCACGGCCTAGATTTAACCCTTAGACTCTCTTGTAATCCTAATAATGACTATGCGCGCATGTGTTTGGTGGCTTATTATTACTTTTAGATGTATACCTCATTGTGCACGGTCCTGAACAATTCTCCCCATGTCTTCCTACAGATTGATCTTTATGTCATCAACAGCCGATTTATTAGGCATGATACAGAGTCAACTACCATTTTAGTAAATGTAGCTCCAGCATAGCACAATTCCTAGACATTGTCAGCATAACTCTGATTTCTGTACATTGACTTTGCACCTTACTCTCACAGGTGCTGGTCTCCCGCTCTTGCGCACACGGAGCCACATGTGCCTCAACATAACTTCTGCCTTTTTTCAGAGGTAACTTATGGTATTTAACTGCTCCTTCCATTCCAGAGTTGCATTTATTGATCTGTATGGCTTCCTCTTCTTAAAGTCATTTTCATGCTCTTGCCTAGATCCCTTTACCCCCACACCTCTGTCCTGATGAAGACCCCGGCTTAAGGATTGTAATAGCCTACTGAATTAGTGGGGTTAAAACGTCGATATTCCTTCACCAAGCCAGCTTGAACAACAGTGATTTAGTACTGTGTTAACATTGGAAACCATAGCTAAAAAGTTTTTTTGTTGGAGGAGCTATGCTGCGCAGCAAGATGACCGCAGAAGCTCCCGGCTCCGCCGACCTCTGCCGGCAACTCGGATATCCTGCTTTTCATCCTTTCCTCACGCCGGACTCCCGTGCACATGAAGTGCTCCTGACTCCTGCGGTGCAATCCCGGACTTTCCAACTTACCGGGTGACGGAGATATGTCGTGTTTTCTTCTCGGCCTACTTCAGGGCTGAAGCCGGGGCCTCGATTTCTAGCCCATCCGGGTTAGAGATCAACATCGGCTGTGAGACCAGGGTTGCGTCCGGTCTTCCGAACTCGGATCATACTTGCATTTCCGATTGGCTACTCAGTAACCGGCTTTCGCTAAGGACACGGTACAGTGACGCAAGTGCACGTCGGTAGCCGCGGTCGGGGGTCCGACGCTCGGAGACCCTGTTGGGGGGGCCGGGGTTGACCGGCTTGGGCCCCGCGAGCCGCGAAGGCGTCGATATTGCCAGTTTTGAGAGCGCCCACTGTTGTCATCGGCTCTGTGTGTGCCTGGTGCCTCGGAGTTGTTCCTCTCCGGGGTTAGAGTCCTGCTTCGTCGCTTCGCGGGAGGTGATGGGGGGGATGGACGGCACTCCAACGTTGAGGTCCGTAATGGCCGCCATTGGGGCGCTCCACTCTCAAATCACCGTCATGTACCATCAGTTGTCTGTAACGCTGGGCAACGTCTGTCTGAGGCCGGACGACGACACTCCGACATGCTATCGGCAAACTGTGGTTCCCGTGGAGTATTCTGCCTACCATTTTGAGGCCCCCGTGCAGAAGCCTGATTCAGCCCGCTTTGATGACTCTGGCTTCATGGATAGCGCACCTATGTTCCTCGTCAGCCTTCCCTGCTCGGCGGAACATCATTGCTAAACGTCTTGATCGCCACAAACAGTTCTTCAGCGACTATCGCAGAGGTTTGCCATTCTTCTTCACTCTTCCTTGCCGGTTTTGTGGATGTCGCGAACTTATATCCTGTCTTCGATCCGATTTCATGGACTTGAACTTTTATGAACGCTTCAATTTCCTCATGGTGACTGTGGCGTGGGCGACAAGGGCTCTCATAAAGAACCGTACTGGCCAGGGTTGACTTTGACTTTTAGGGTTTGCTAATTTACGTGATATGTGCCGGGATTGTACCTTATAGCGTGACGGGAGTCAGGTGGTTTTGTTGATGTCCTCCCCAGGCTGGGTTTTAATACTTTGCTTCAAACAGTGGATAATACGTCTTGGGGAGGTCGCTGATGGCGGGGGGGATGGGAACCCGGGAGTGTGTTTCTTTGTTCTCCTCCTCCGCTTTTCTTTTCCTTCCTTTTAGGCGAGTTCCGGGGCGACAGGCACGCTGTTAGTGGGGTAGGCCGTAGCCATTACAGGGGTGCAGAGTGGGGGATACGGGGGGGGTTTGTTATTTTAGTTTGTTTTGTTCTATGGTCCCTTTCGTTTCCTTTCTTTCTTTTCAGGGTGGTTGGCTGTTTATCCTTCAGTTACTTCTTACTCTATTGGGCGTCTATACTAGCTCTTCCTCTATTGTCTCCTCAGAGTGGGTTTTCTGGACGGTACTCGCACTAGATTGCTCGCTAATAGATTATCCTTTACTCCTTGTCTGCCTCTGCTAGGCGTTGCGTTACTACGGCTATATTGTTCGTTACCTTCTATTGACTGCAGTGCGAGGTACATCCCCCATCTCTAATTGCTCCTTTTTATATAGTGTGACGCCTCTTATAGTACTGCCACTACTGCTCCTTCTTAAAAAGAAAAGACGAAACCTCTGTATTATCCTGTTTATTAATATCGCATTCTACCATATGCTGTAACTTGCATCTCAGCTGGTGCCAGGGCTGTTGACTGATTAGTACATTTCCTATTTGATTTGCTGAGTTTACGGCCGGCCCCTGTGGTTGTAGGCTTGTGCTTGTAATACTTTTCAATGCTTCAATAAAGGTTTAAAAAAATTAAAAAATAAAGTTTTTTTGTTGTAAATTGTGAATAATAGGCTCGAAGGATGAGCCACGCTTTCTAAAGTGATATATTGTTTTGATGCACACTACACACTTGCAGTCACTACCCTACTCTCACCTGAATCACAATCACTGCATCTTGCCTTTCCCCTTTTTCCCCACCTACGGACCTCACTGTATATAATAATATGTGAACAATGTCAAAAGGAGACCAATGCTCAGTGTGAATTAAACACTATGAGTAACGACTACCTTGTCTTGAATTTGTATTTATGTTGTGAATTTCTTATTGTATGATCACTTTCTGGGACCGCTGTTCCTATGTACTGTCATTCACCAGTGCAGCACCAAGACAGCGTTGGGTGTACAAGCACTATGCAAACTAGCACACATCTAGCAAATTATTATTAATATTTGCAAATACAAACAAGTAAGTCTTAAAATTATCTATGTAGTCTGCGAACTTTGAAAAAAATACATTTATCAAATTGCCTACAATAATGTAGAAAGTTTGCACGAAAGAGGATCAATCCATGCTGACTTTCCTCAGAAGCAGGGCTCCTCAATTTCGAATGATTTTGCATCCCAGTTCCTGGAAAAAGACAAACCACCTTATATTACAGAGATAGATAGTGATTAAATAAATTCTTGTTCCTGGACATGCCCTCTCAGTCCCAGTTCATTTATTGCTTACATGCATTTCACAGAGGACTTTTTAACACCTGAAACATAAATCCCTAGCCATAATTCTAAACTAAAATGGTTTTTTCTCAACTATTGTTTAAAAAAAAATTGAAAAAGTGCATCACTGACTGTCTTAGCATAACCTATACTATAGAAATCCGTAAACATTAATTCTGACAGTTAATCAGGTCCTGAGTCCTACCTTAATGAAATTAGTAGGATAAAGCAGCTGCCCTAGTTTCAACTGTAATAATTGTGATGGATGAATGGTTTGAGTGAGACTTGAGGAAAGAACTCTTGGAAACAGCGTCTATTTAAATGAGCTTTATGGAGTTGCAGAGGTGGCGAGCAACTACTGAACTGTCCATCTTCGAAATTACTTGTATTGAACCAGTAGACAAGACCTCTTGGGTACCAGTAGACGGGACCTCTTGGGTACCACCAGACAACACGGACATAATCCATTTGTTGACCAACAGTAAACTGTATACCTGCTGTTGAACTCTGCTTAATATTTCACTTAAATTGAAGACAGATTATGGGCACTAGGTACCCCTCTCTTCTTGCCCACAACGTTTCTCATTAGTAAGGAAAACCAAGATTTTATGTCTGATTTAAGAAATCCAGAAACACGTTTTACATGATGCCATGATAGACTAAATCCGAGTACAATAGTGGAAAATGTAAATTTATTTATGTTACCCAGGTCTTATTTGAACTACATTATGCAATAGAATACATGTTTTTGCTTATTTTGGTGAGTAATTACACAGCAAAGAGAAAGATACATTTGGGGGCACGGGTGTTTCAATCGAACTGCTCTCACTTTTTCCAGGAAGTTGGTGTTATACCTCAATTGTCAATATAGCACTGAAGAAATGGACTGCAAGGCAGAACCAGTAATACTTGGTATCTCAGTATAGGTATTCCATTAGGAGTAGATGAAGGCATCCTCTCTTGTAGATTATTTTGTTTATAAACTAGTGATCTGGTGAGGTAACTCCAATATCTTCGATACAGTCCACACACAAGGCACCATGAATGCGATATTCAGATTTGGTGGGACGTTTCTGAACTTAAGACATTTTTGGAAATGGAGTCTTATTTTGGTTTATATGCAACTTGCAGTTAACTCATGTATGAGGTAAAATGGCCATCTCGTGCCTGAAGGTTAGACTGTTGGTGTAAGTTTCAAAGTTCAGATTTAGTTCTGTGATTGTCTGCAGATCACATTGGGTGGCTTTTCTGGCTTGAGGGGGACTTCAGTAGTTGGAGCTATGTTGTTTCTGTACACATTTTCTTGGATCAGTGAGCATGAGGTCAACATTGCAATCTCTTAAACACCCACTATGATTGTGCACAACACAATTTTATGAAGTGCTTACTTTAACACTACAACCATAGATGTATTGGTAAAGGGGTTTTGCATACGTTTAAGATTACTTCATTTAAGTGGGATCCAAGTTGATTAAATCTTGTTCATTCCAACATCTTGTTTTAACTACCCTACTCTTGCCAGTAATCAAACACTTAACAAAAAAGACAGTCTAGGGTGGGTTTTATTTTTTGATATTAAGAGTAAGTGCTTTAATCAAATTGGAAGTTATAGCACGGAGGTGTGTGTCTAAATGATGCTTTGATGGTATGTAAAATATCGATAAAAATAGATATGAGTTATGAGATCTCTTTTCTGGGATTTGTGACTATTATGTGCACGTTTTGGTTGCACTTATGGGTGTTTTTATCTTTCTCTTCTCATCTTATCTTTATCTTTATCTTTGGTGGTGGTACTGATATTTTAGGATTGGTATATTTATTGGAAGATTATAATTAGTCCCATATCTATTGTTACAGCCCTGTGGAAGTCTTTGGGTCACACCTTTTGACGAAACACGTGTTGGCTGCTTGTATTATCAAGACTCAGCATGTGTATCAACAAGTCTTCTTGATCATCTTTCAAGAAAATAAAAGACAAATGACTGATGACTACAAATGCGTATATAGGGACAATTGATTTGAACAAAAATCTTTTTATCTACATCTGTGAATACTTTTTCTTTTCATTTGGTTAAATGTTATAATAACAATTGTTATACTATTGTTATTTTTTTTTTTTACAGCGTTGGGTGGTCGCTGTCCTTGGTTCCCCTTGATGCAACTTATGAATAACTTATCCTAAATATTTACTGCTTGGACCATGCGCTGAGTACACCTCACTACCTGTTTGTATAAAGACTTACCAAAAAAGATGCTGAATCAGGGCATCCTGACAACGGGTATGAGATGTATTTAACAGCAATCATCATCTTACTCAGCCAGTTCAGGCTACTTTGTGCAGAAAGAAATCAAGGTGATTCTCTGACCACAGTTTGTCACGTTTAGGAGGATACAGTTTTCTGTACATAGCCCGAAGCATATTATTTCATAGCAGGATTTCTATAGGTGAGAATTCATCTACCTAACTGTTCTACATATGCAGTAATTCGAGTTCAAGCTTCTGTCTCTTCAGCAAGGCCTCTGTGAAGACCTGAGCACTTCTTCCATGGCAAAGCCCTTCAAACCAGCAGAGCAGTCACAGGCTATTTCGGCCCCAAATGCTTGGCCGCCTTCTTCAGTGATCGTGACCACCAGGTAAAATTAGTTTCCTTCTGGTCCTTGACATCATGATTGCTTCCAGTGGGCTGCAGATTGTTATTCTATTGTTGAAAAGTTTAACATCTATTTGGCTCCATTGGTGGTTATCCTCAACAGTTTTGACATTGGCTATGACAAGCCCACTAGCAAACTTCTATATCTTAAGCTATGAAAGAGCAAGGGAAGTCATCAACTAGTAGTAGATGCCTTCTGCACATCCAGTGATATATGTATACCAAACGACTATGCTTGAATAATTCCAAAATAAAGGTCTTCCTCTTGGGGTAAGCTGGTTCTAGATACTTTTGTTTCACGTTCCCACCTGTATGGGCTGACCTCCAGCCTCCAAATCTTTTATCTGAAACTTGAGGTTTCACTTTAATAACTGACCTGTCATACGTGCCACAATTAATCATGGTCACAAAATGGCTTTATAGCATGTGTAGCGTCTGTAAGGCAACCTCCCTCGACTAAGGACACTCCCAATTAAAGACACTTGCATTGACAGTTCTAGAGGGATCAATTAGTGTGATGGGATCTATTCTATGCTGCATGGCAAAACCCCGAACAACCTACAGTAGTCCCAAAAACGGTGATCCATAGAACACTGGCCTTTGAGCACTGACCACATCTCTAAGACCATGAAATCATGAAATACCCATACTGGTTGCCAACCAACCAAACATATCGTCTTATAGTGCAGTGTCTCAAACGTAGGAGTGGCCAACCAACATAACAAAACAAAAAAAACATGGAGAGACTGACCATATGACTGGATTTCACGTTGGTAAAAAGCTGCCAAAGTTCAGGCCCCACTCTTTGAAACTTCCTTCCACAAAAACATCTGCCTTGAATCATACTGCTGGAGTTCAGAACACTAAAGTCCCGCCTCTTATAGTCTGCAAAGTTTTGAATCACTGACATAAGTCATAGAATTCAGTCCTATTGGTCTATTCTACATCCGCCTCATTTTTTTGACACTCAGCACTGAGAAGTGACCTTATGGATAAAATAAAGAATCCAAAACAATGAAAACAACAACAAGTGGGTACAGGGGTACAGGACAGATACCAGAGTCCTGGTAGGGTCAATCTTGTTTCGTATTTATATTTTTTATTTATAAAGGCCTCCATGAGTACCTAAAAAATTATAGGCTTATAGTTCTTCTGAACACTGAAGTAAAAGGTTTTACTTAAGTATTGCTCCAAGGCCAACAGGTCGGGCGGCTGGGAAAAACCTCTTTATCTGAGAGTCAGACAGCATTTAGACCGTTTAGGCCATGGGTACTCACAAACTTTCTCTCAGGGGCCAAATGTACAGTGTGGTTTGTGGCCGAGGGCTGCACCGGTGGGGGCGGGGTCAGTGGGGGAGTGGGCGGGGCTATAGCAAAAAAAGAAAACTGACTGAGGTTAAACACAGGCTCCTACAGCTGTATATATATATATATATATATATATATATATATATATATATATATATATATATATATATATATATATATATATATATATATATATATATATATAAGAAAAAGAGTTGCCCCTCGATTGAAGTGCACCCCCAGGAGGTCGATGAGCACAGGGACAGTTTTTCGGTTGCCGCTGCTCCGCTCCGACACGTTTCGGGCCAACGCCCTTCATCAAGGAGTGCTGCACAGAGATCACCAACAAAACATGAATTCCAGTATCTTCCCCTTTATTTATGCGAACATCACGTTCAGGTGAGTAAGAATGGTATTCTGGGACTAAGAGTCCTAAATGGCATTCTGGGACTGGAAGTCATACAAAAATAAATCCCAAGTGGGCTGTTGAAGTCATGCACTTGCACGATGATTAAAAATGCGGTTTACCAAACATCACACCGCCCCCGACCTCCTGCTCCAAAGGCCGCTGTCACCACATTTTTTTATTTTTGTATGACTTCCAGTCCCAGAATGCCTGCACAACCGTCTGTTACTTTTCGTAAGACCAAATCACTAAAGGATCAACTAGTACAGAGCCTCTTAGCGCCTGTCAACAGAGGTATACAGGGTCTAGGCGGTTTCTATCCTTGTAATAAGTGCAAGGCATGTGCGGATAGCAAGAAAATCACGTGCTGTCACGTACCTGGCAGAAGTGATCCGGTGACCATTAAGAAATATATGAACTGTCTAACACCATTTGTAGTTTACTGTCTGATTTGCCCGTGTGGCCTTAGATATATAGGGAGCACAATACACCCAGTCAAGATCAGCATTTTGGAACATCAAAGGGCAATGCAGAATGACAGTAATTATCCGGTAGCGCGTCATTTTCTAATCCATCATAACAGCAACCGCAAACCTCTGAGTTATTTCTGTCTAGACCATGTAGCTAGAGACTCCAGAGGTGGAGATCGAGAGAAATGCCTTAGGAGACTGGAGTCTCGCTATATTATTGATTTGGCAACAAAAACCCCATTGGGACTTAACATGGAGGAGGAAATGAGAGTACACCTGTAAACACTGTAAATATTGTATATAACATTTGTCACTAACTTTTCTGCCTCTCACTGGGACCCAAGGCCACAAGCGATGAATTGAATTTCTAGATCAAGGGTGATCTGCAATTATTAATTTTTAATTAAATTTAGTTAATTTCGATTTGGAGATGAGAAGTATTATGTTGATAATTTAACTTCTGAATTGTGTACAACAATTTTTGCATTCTCTAATTGTGTCCTTTAGCCCATCAGAGGGCTTCATCACCAATTAGTTCACAAAGGGAGAGACCGGGTTAATATGCATTTGCCAAATGAAATTATTTGAAATGTTGTATAATCCGTTAATTGGTCTCCCAACTCAGAACCAAGTGTATTTGCGTAATTTATACTTTGAATTTACAAGTGTATTATTTGGACACTTCTAATGCACACCTCCAATGTCAGTAACATGTTTCTTTTCATCGCGTTGATATCTGTGTTGCCTGACCATGTAATGGCGTCTTATAGAGACAGATCCCATGAGATTTTGTGAGGTGGTTTTGTTTATATTCTGCAGCGTCATGGCGGCCGCCTGATACTGACTAAGGCGTACCGCCGAAACGCGTCTGTTCTTTGAAATCTGTGTGCAAAATAAATCCGACTTGGATTTAAACCCCCGTGAGTGCAATCATCTTTTCTCGGAGCTCAGTATATGTATGTGTAATAATTATATATATATATATATATATATATATATATATATATATATATATATATATATATATATATATATATATATATATATCCTACTGGCGATAGCCAGTAGGTATATATAGTTAGGATTGTTTTCCATAGGGAAATCGCAACATTCTATTGGGAATAACTTTGGCGCCGGTTGAGGAATCTTCCTGAAATTTTCCTTAACTTTGCCTCGCGGCGCTCCGCTCCTTCCCTGAAAGTTTGGGGGGGATTCGTCAAGCAGGGGCCGAGATAAAAGGGGGGTCCCAAAATGTGTTTTCCCCATGTTAATTTCCATAGGGCGGTTGGACTCACTTTTAGCCCAAACGGCTGAATGGTTTTCCACCAAACTTGGCAAAATTGTAGGGACTGGTAGCCCGATGTGCCTTTGCTATGTCTCAAGATATGTGCTCCAGTGGTTTTTACAAAAATTAACTTTGAAAAAATATATATTGGGCTACATTGGGCTATATATATATATATATATATATATATATATATATATATATATATATATATGTTAGAGCCCAAATGTAGCCCAAATGTAGCCCAAATGTAGCCCAATGTAGCCCAATGTAGCCCAAAGATGGCCACCAGAGACAAAAAAACTAAATGTAGCCCAAATATCAGCCAGATGTAGCCCAACTATAGCCCAATGACAGAATGTCCCAGAGTGTTCTAAAGAACAACTAGAACGCTAACAGTATTACTTATGACAAAAGTATGGCACACCTGAAGTCATCTTGATTGGAATAAAGTGGTAACACTTAATACATTTAATTTGAAAAGGAACAAAATGAGGGGTTTCATTTTGCCATAGAAATTTTATATATATATATATGGAGGGAGGGAGGGAGACATATGGAGGAAGGGAGGAATATTTTCAAAGGTTTTTTTAAATGCTAATTCCTAACTATAACTGGTGTGTAACCTATGTTTTTTTCAGTGTGGCAAGTGTGAGCACGAGGTGCAGGGGAGCCAACCACCACTAGGCAAGGCGGAGCCGACAAAAGAATTTAAGAAAGGGAGACATGACGCTGGGACCAAGAAGCATTTGATAAAGGCAGTTTGCCGAAACCGGTCATGCTGGTCTGAATAATAATTAATTAAATCCCGTGAAAGAAAACCCCGCTGTGTCCTGTTTTTTTCGAATCCTGTGTGGAGGAGATGTTTGAATTGATATATATATATATATATATATATATATATATATATATATATTCACTGAAAAAACCATAGGTTATAGACCATATATAGTTAGGAATTAGCATTTAGAAAACCTTATTTCACTCACACAAAACCATTGAAATTCCATATATAGTTAGTTGCACTAACTATATATCGCGCACCCGCAATCCACTGCTGATGATGTCACATATTACATCATTCATGACATGGTCAGTGACATCACTGATGACATCACTGATGACATCTCAAATGACATCACTGATGATATCTCTTTTGACATCAATGGTCACATCAATGATGATATCATTAATGTGACAATACAATGCATCTCCTCAACTTTAATATAACCTCTGTTACACCCAGTGTTAAATACAGAGTATAATTTTTGAAACCATTGACACACCAATACTAGTTACTACATACGCATTCACTGATTCCTACGTCTACACACACATTCACTCATTCACCCATACAATCATTCATACATACAATCACTCATCTTTACAACACTATCATATGCACTCATACACCTATACAGACACTCACACTCTGCCACTCATCCATGGAGTTACTCACACACCTAGTCAGTCCTGTAAAGAATCAATCACACTTCCATTTTCTAATCTACACAGTTAAACATAGAGTACCTTACATTTTCAAACATATACTAACACATACTTACTCTCTTATAGAATCACTGATACAAGTACACATTGATCTGCACAGAGTCACACACCTCCCAGCCAGCCATACACACACTCAGTCTCCCATACAAATACTTGTGCAACCAATCAATAACCCATATAGCTACTTATATAGCTACTGATCAACACATGCAGCAGCTTGCACAACAACAGACATACTGATGCACACTTTCAGACAGTTTAGTCACTAACCCGTGCATTTAGTAAGACGCATTTAATCACTCACTCATACAGTCAATCACGCACCTACTAAAACCTTCATTCAGACACTTATACATCCACTCATTCTTCAATATGTAAAACATATTTAAACTTTACAGAAACACATAATCACTGGATGTTGTCATCAGTGATGTCATCAGTGATGTCACTGACCATGTCATGAATGATGTAATATGTGACATCATCAGCAGTGGATTGCGGGTGCGCGATATATAGTTAGTGCAACTAACTATATATGGAATTTCAATGGTTTTGTGTGAGTGAAATAAGGTTTTCTAAATGCTAATTCCTAACTATATATGGTCTATAACCTATGGTTTTTTCAGTGAATTTTCAAGGTTTTGTAAATGCTAATTCCTAACTATATATGGTCTATAACCTATGGTTTTTTCTGTGAATTTCATTGTTTTTTTAACAGCTAATATCTGTAGCTGTAAAATGTATTCTTCTTTAAATCCAAAAATATATTTTATATGTTTATGAATAATTTTTTTTTAAAATATTTTTTTTTCTTCGTTCCCGCTTCGCGAATCGGGAAGCTTCCCGTTAGCTGACCTTGATGCCGCGAAATAGACCGCGAGCCGGTAAACGTTTCTTTACCGCAAGTGCCGCGTTAGAAAACAACATCGTGACGCCTCCCGTCCGCATGACGTTCCACGTTGTCGCGTGATACGTCATATGACGTGCTACGTTAGCGAACTGGTACGCGAAGCGAGTGCCAAAGCGCAGGTTTCTGGAAGCAAACCGGGAGGCCCTGCAAAGCGCTTAACGTAAACACAGCAAGTCATGTGACTTGGTAATAACACTTTTCATTGGTTCATTTCACTTTTGGTTTCCTAATGATGTAAGACTAGGTCATATAATCTAAAATGAACACTTTTGATTGGTTGAGAACTCTTGTTTTTCCCAAATGATGAAAATCCCTCCTTCTTTCCTCACTCTGACTTTCATCATTGTGAGAGAAAGACCCTTTGTGATCACTGAGCAATGGCTTCTTTAGTAGCTTCAGCTGGTGCTTCCCCACCACCTCCACCACATCCAAGGAAGAGTGGACCACCTGCTCAAGTTGTAATTCAACAAGAAGAAGAAGAAGAGGAACAGGAGGACGAGCACGAAGAGAGGCAGTTTTTGCCTGAGCAGCCCAAGACGTCTCACCGGAAAGAAAACTTCATTTGGCAATTTTTTAAAATTCCCAAAGGTCAGAAAAAAGTAAATGCAAGATACGTAACTTGCCTTATATGTCAAGATAGACTGTCCAGAGGGACCGACAAAAAATACAGTTTCGGAAACTACACAATGCATCGCCATATGACTAGGTGGCATCCTAACAACTACAGTGCTGCACAGTTTCGGAACGACCTAGATAATCTCCCTATTATGGCCAGAAGATCTGTTGTACCGGAAGTAACGGGACCAGAGGGCAGAGAGATGGTGCCAAATATACAAATGAGATTTGGTGAAGTAAAACACACCTGCGTATTTTGCGATGGATTCATTTCCTACGGAGAAAGAAGCATCACTCTGATCAACAGAGCTATTGACTATCATATGCAAGTTTGTCCGAAACGCCCAAAATAATAAATACTTCTTTTTTTTGTTTTGTTGCTCCTGTTGAGCCCTTTACAATGAATCGTTTTCATTGCCCCCTCCAAGAAAAACCCAAAAAAATATAAAACTGTTCCGAAAAATTCAAAAACATTAAAAAAATGTTCAGAAAAATAAAAAAAAAAGTTCTTTTCAGAACTACCTCCCCGTTATTAAAAAATTGGTACAATATTTGGAACTGTGCCAACCTCTATTTCTCTTAGTTCGCTTCCTAGTTCGCTCGCTGGTACGCGAACTGGAAGCGAACCAAAAACAGTAAGTATAAGGGAAGGAAACACACACTTATGTTAAAAGAAAGACAGCTATAGGGGAGTAAACTAGAGATACTATTACCCATAATCCACTACTGATGATGTCACATATTACATCATTCATGACATGCTCAGTGACATCATCAGCAGAGGATTGCGGGTTTTTTGGCAACATGCCTTATCCACGGTTTAATAACGCTGCCTTTTGCTTTATATAAGTTTTCAAATTGTATGAAATATATACCAATAGGTCTTTATGAACCTTTAGGTAGTGCTTTTGTTCATGAGGTCTGGTCGCTTCCATACACATACAGATGTTTCAAAGATGATCAAGAAGTTTATCTGAATGGAGAGGAATGCACTGAGACGCCAGATCATTCACTAATGTGTAGGCACATACAGTTACACGATTCATGCAACAAACACCGACCAAATATGGCTTGCGTGTTGCAAGGCACGCCAGTTCCTGCTATCATCCCCACGTTCAAGTTGTTGGAAAATGGTAGTTATTTGATGCTCAATAATGAAGATTGTTCTGAGTTAATTAAAAGTATTCCTTTTATCGTAACAGTAAGTGAACGGGTTATTTGCTGCAGAAATGTTCTATTTCCTCCCACACATGAACATAGGGAGTTTTCAATCTGGCCACAAATACCAACCTTGGGACACGTTTCAACGGCATGACAAGAATAAGAGCTCTTTTGTCTCAGAGAGAGGTGGCCTTGAGTTCGGCCCGTGAAACTTTCGTACTTCACATAGCGAACACCCGTACACAGGTTTGCCTTTCAATTTCAGCAACATGTTTCCGACTATCTTTAACGCATCCTCCACAAAATCCCTGGCACACTTTTTTAAAGTTGTTACCAGTGGTCTCGTGACTTCATTTGAGAAAATCTTTGGAGTCATCCCTGCTCCCTTTCATTCCATTTTCTCCACTCTGGTTCGTGGATTGCATTTTTACTTGCATTACCAGCGGACGCTCTTGTGCTTTTTTACATTTTTAAATATGGATGTCCCTCCTATGCAACCTCCGACCCTGCAGCTGCTGACACTGTTCCGCAATCGCATGCTAGAATATTATGGCACAATGCCGTTGGCGATATTAAGCACGGCATATGGATTATCTTTTCGGTTCTCCTACTTCACCTGTGTCCAGCCTGTATTTCACTGCCTGACCTGTGATTTCGATTGGGCCATTGATTTGTGTCTCTGCGGACCGGTTTCTCCTGACGTCGACTTTAATCAGCTGATGACTCCTATCATTACTCACGAGTTGATTTGTCCTGGCGAAAGGATTATGGCTGTGGCATTGATGCATGGACTACTTGGTCCCTGGAATTTACTGGCGGCAGCACAGTCTTTCTTGGAACACAGCTTTCTTGAAAACCCACCGAGCTGTCCTCTGATGGTGATAGAGGATCCGGTGCTGGGAGAGCACGTATGTTCTTTTCCGCTTTTAAATTGGATGGCTGAACTGTTTTCGGATGAAGACGGTGACTTCCTGTTGGAGGCTGTTGCAGCTTATTTTGCATACACAGTTATGTCATAGACCTTTTTCATGTTTCATATGCTGAGTACTAGCATTTCATTGACAATTCATTGACTTAATTGTCAAGTTTTTATTATTTACCTTGCCTATTGGCTTAAGACTCGATAAAGTACTTGGCTGTTTTATTTTTCTTTAGCATTGAATTTTCCTAGTTTTTAATGCTTTACCTTGCGGACCGTCCACATATAAACTTGCAATCTGCTCTCATGAGATGGCACTTCTATTATCTTATTCAGTTCGTTTCCGGATCATGAGGAGGTGTCATCTAGGTCCTGGATATCTTTACACCGTGTTAAGTTAGCATGGGCTCATTACCGGTTTAAACGCCATTTTTCCTTTTTTGCAACTTCTGCACACGACATTTAGTTGTTGCTTTAGCTTTCCACCTAGTAGTTCATCGTGGTTTACATGAGAATAATATGTTATTGGTCTACTATCTGCTTTACTTGTTAAACTATATCTGTACAGCGAGTGCTAAAGTTTCAAGAACAACACGATACAGAATTGTTATGAGGTCTGATCTCCACGACTTCATACTCATAACATAAGTGCAACTTCTGCCAATTCTGGGCATGAGGCGGGTTTTATATTGCTTTGCCGAACACACATACACAACAGTTGATGCGGTTCACATGAAGAGAGAGCTGGTGTATGCTGATGTGATTCCTTCAAATCTAAGACACTAAAGTATGGGCACGCCCTAAACCAACACAAAGAGACCTTCTTAGCAAATAATATAATATGTGTATTAGGGAGGGTGAGATATAAGCAGCCGCGGGCCGTGGAGGGAGTTACGGTGAGGCAGGGAGGCGGGGAGGGGGAGAAGCAGGGTGGAGCCCTCTCTACCTTGCCCCTCCCCCTCCCCGCCTCCCTGCCCCACCGTAACTCCCTCCACGGCCCGCGGCTGCTTATAAGTGTTGCTAACTCTTATTCATTTACAGCATGTTAACATACTATCACCATTCACTTTTTATGTACTAGTAACTATGCTGGTAATTTTGCTACTGATAATATGTGTACTTTTATTATCTAAGGTACTACGCCTGAGAAGACGGCATTAGTAAATAAACATTTCAAATACACATGTGTTCTTCTTAACTCCATGTTCTGGTTTCTAAGAAATATATAACGACCGACTGTTCATGAGTTCCACGTATCCTGAGGTACTATAAGTTCATATTATGGATTGTCTAAACATTGAGAGTTTGTTATATCCAATGTGACACTGTACCTAGCTTGCTAAATAGTTTTTGATTACTAACGTGAGTTTTGGGACACCCTAATTCGCCGAGGTTCCAATCCTCTGTCCACAGTTCTGTGTGAGAACAGAAACCCTGCGACAGGGGCACCCCCGACCCTTGCTGGACCTTCATCACACTTGCGATACAACTCCAGCAATGCGCCACCTTTACGGCACAGATACATCACGCATCTGTGCTGTTTTTGCCCCGTGATGCGCCGCATTGTAAATGCAGCACACCATAGGTGACGGAACAGCGGCACAGAATGACTAACACATCCCTGGTGATGCGCCAGTCATCATAAATCTATCCCTATGCTTCTTATCTTGTTAGAGATGAACCGCCATATGTATCATCAAAGTTATTTGCATTTCCTAAATAGCGAACTTTAAGGAATAAATAGCGATTCTTTACCATTCCTAGTTTGCGATGAGCTATTTGCTAATTAGCCGAATGTAGCCCAATGAAGCCCAATGTAGCCCAATGTAGCCCAAAGATGGCCGCAAGACACACAAAAAAACAAATGTAGCCCAAATATCAGCCAGATGTAGCCCAACTATAGCCCAGTGACAGAATGACCAATCAGCTTCGCAAACCTCCGTTACGCGAAGCGGAGCGCTGTTACAGATATATATCTTTTTTTGAACGTTAATTTCTCAAAATCCACTGGAGCACATATATTGAGACCTAGCAAAGGCACATCGGGCTACCAGTCCCTAATATTTTGCCAAGTTTCGTGCAAATCCATTCAGCCGTTCAATTATTATTTTTATTATTTTTTTTTGCCCCGCGGGGCCCTTTTAAAACCTCCACATCAAACCTAGGGGGTCAGCGAGGATCTACTATGCCCCCTTATAGTTATTTCCCCCTTTGTTTTGACCTCCTCTTGTCTCTCGATCCTACCGAGAGACAAGATGGCGGCCGCTACGGACTGTTTGGAATGTTGACAGACGCCGGAGAACCAATCAGCTTCGCTTCACAAAGCTCCGTTGCGCGAAAAGTCCGCGAACCAGAGCGCTAACCGGTCCGCTGTTACAGATATATATCTTTTTTTAAACGTTAATTTCTCAAAATCCACTGGAGCACATATATTGAGACCTACAAAAGGCACATCGGGCTACCAGTCCCTACAATTTTGCCAAGTTTCGTGCAAATCCATTCAGCCGTTCGGGCTAAAAGTGAGGCCAACCGCCCTATGGAAAACTCAATGTTAAAAACACGTTTTGGGACCCCCCTTTTTTCTCGGCCCCCACTGGACGAACCCCCCCCAAATTTTCAAGGGCTGCTCAGAAACAAAATGTGCCATTTTCCTGAAAATTTCAGCCGATTCCGTCCACAAACGCCAAAGTTATTAGACATAGAATTTTCAAAAAACCCATAGAGAAAAAATCCTAACTATATATACCTACTGGCGACCGCCAGTAGGTAATATATATATATATTCACTGAAAAAACATAGGTTACACACCAGTTATAGTTAGGAATTAGCATTTAAAAAACATTTGAAATTCACTGAAAAAACCATAGGTTTCACACCAGTTATAGTTAGCTGGAAATTTTACTCGCATAAAACCATTGAAATTCCCACGTTATAGTTAGTTGGACTCACTATAACTTGCACGTCAGCAATGCACTGCTGATGACGTCACATATTACATCACTCATGCATATATTTAAATATTTAAACATTACTCGCTAATATATGTATTCACTAAGATACACCTAATAAGCCAGTTAACCAATCAATTTTTTTTTTAAACATTGAAAAAACCATAGGTTTCAGGCCTTATATAGTTAGGAATTAGCATTTAAAAAACCTTTGAAATTCACTGAAAAAACCATAGGTTTCAGGCCTTATATAGTTAGGAATCAGCATTTAAAAAACCTTTGAAATTCACTGAAAAAACCATAGGTTTCAGGAGTTATATAGTTAGGAATTAGTTTTTAAAAAACCTTTGAAATTCTCTCAAAAAACTATAAGTTTTAGTGGTGTTATAGTTAGCTGGACATTTTACTCATACAAAACCAATGAAATTGCTCCTATATAGTTAGTTGTACTAACTATATTTCGCGCACCCGCAATCCACTGCTGATGATGTCACATATTAGATCATTCATGACATGGTCAGTGACATCACTGATGACATCTCAAATGACATCACTGATCTGTCACTGATCCATCTGTCTCTCTCCATCTGTCTCCCTCCCTCTGTCTCCCTCCATCTCCCTCCCTCCCTCCCTCCCTCTGTCTCCCTCCCTCTCCCTCCATCTGTCTTCCTCCCTCTCCCTCCATCCGTCTCCCTCCCTCTCCCTCCATCTGTCTCCCTCCC